>NC_079414.1:10237574-10250074 GCF_026213295.1 Gadus chalcogrammus | reverse complement strand
ATATTATTACCGAGTTATATTCAAACCATATATATTATAATATACATTATAATATATATATATATATATATATATATATATATATATATATATATATATATAGCCTATATATTATAATATACATTATAATATATATATATATATATATATATATATATATATATACATATATACAACGGGGGACCTAAATCCAGCGATCTGATTGGTTCCCAACTGTTGTATAATGAGCGTATACATAACTGCTATGACGCCCGATCATTTTGTGAAAGTTTGCATATCACTCCGCGCCTGGAAGTAGAAACAGTTACAAAGTAAAACATATGTTGGATGATGGAGAGCGTGTAAATGTTGTTACTCCGGGAGTGAGCAAGGCGATGGAGAGACTAACGAAAGCTTAGGCACACGGCGAGTGAACTGCTCCATAGGATAAATTGCCGGCGAACCGCTCTATCGGAGCCTTCTCTCGGAGGGACGCTAAAGTGTGTTGCATAGCGACCGTCGATGCATAGCGGCAGCCAGGAGGGACTACTTTTTTGTATTCTTTAATTAAATGGCTATTTTGACTTTCTTGGTTTCTTTTTAAATGTAGTGTGTCTATGACTTTCATTTCGCCATAATAGTAACCGTTGTATAAAAGCAATAGATCACTTCAGTCAGTGGCATGTGCTCATTATACCACTGTGAAGGGGGTCGCCGGCCCTCCGCTGCGCGTCGGGGCCGGACAACGCCCCTTAACAGTGGTATAATGAGCACATACCACAGCCTGGCGTGATCTATTGCTTAAATATGTATACATAGGCCTACCTTATAATCAACCATACACATAACCCATTAAATACGGTAGACCTATGATTTCTAGATGTCATGGCAATGTCCACTCGCGACACTGGACTTGCGAGGCATCGACGCAGACTTTCATTTCTTCTTTGCCACTGATTAGCTATTGATACCATACCATAGATAGACTGTATAATATTACAATACCCTGTGAATTGCATAGGGATCGATGTGAGCTCATGAATATTCATGCACAAAGGCAAACTGATTGGCTGTAGTCGTGTTCTGAGACACGGCAGCGAACCGGCAACTTTCAAAAATAGAAGAGGCAAGTATCGTATAGAGAGAGAGAGAGAGAGAGGGAGGGAGGGATGGATGGATGGATGGATGGATGGATGGATGGATGGATGGATGGATGGATGGATGGATGGATGGATGGATGGATGGATGGATGGATGGATGGATGGATGGATGGATGGATGGATGGATGGATGGATGGATGGATGGATGGATGGATGGATGGATGGATGGATGGATGGATACATAGATAGATAGAAATAGACAGACGGACAGTCAAACAGACAGACAGATAGATAGATAGAGTGATAGGTCATTTGCTCACATTGCATTTCCCACCACAGATATGTATTTTTCCAGTCTCAAACCTGGGTGGCAGTGTGAATCTCTGTGTGTCTGGCTGACATGCCACAGGGGATGTTGACCCCACCACACCACCTGAAGCACAATCTGGAGTGAGCTGCTCTTCCTATCAAGGGAGGCCTCTCCCGTCCACAGCAACGCAAGTTTCAGTCCAAGCGCAAGTCATCTCGCATCTAGAGTTCTGCCACTCCATTCTGGCTGGTCTGGCTGCGTGTGCCATTCAACCTCTGCAGCTCATCCAGGATGCAGAAGCCCACTGTTCTGCATCCTACTCAAGATCCCCAACACTACACCGCTCCTTCGCAGCCTGCACACCGTACCCTGCAAATGATAGCAACTACTGGCTACTGGCTATTTGCTACTGGCTACTGGCTACTGGTTACTGGCTACTGGCTACTGGCTACTGGCTACTGGCTACTGGCTACTGGTTACTGGCTATTGGTTACTGGCTATTGGCTACTGGCTATTGGCTATTGGCTATTGGCTACTGGCTACTGTTTACCGGCTATTGGCTACCGGCTACTGTCTATTGGCTATCGGCTATTGGCAACTGGCTACATCGCCTCAGACTGCATCTTGGTCCATGAAACAAATAATAATAAAATATATAATAAATTGATGCACTTGAAGCAGTTGGATTATTTGATACACTTTATGTACTTGCACGATTCCTGCAGTTTTGGGGTTGTGTGTTTATAATTGAATGCACTTATTTTCAGTCTCTTTGGATAAATACGTCACAGATTGACATTTTAATGATACAAGAAAATAATTGTCTTTACTGTCAGGCATGGAATAGATTAGCAAAGTAGAAATCATTGTTAATGCATGCGGATTTGTCAGCTAGTGATCCTTGTTGCCTTTACTATTTGTTACTATTACTAAAGTGTTCATTTGAAGGTCTCTTGTCACAGATGAGTCACAATTGAATGGTGATTACCTTAATCACCATTGAGCCAGTGATCAAATGGCGCTGTTATTTCAACTGGGAGTGCAGAATGGCAAAGTTATTATTTTAGGATGAGCTGTACCTTGATGTTACATTTATTTTTAATGTGAATATTAAGTCCCACATTGTTAGATTAGAGCAACACAGAATATAGCTTTCCGTACTATGATGTACAGCAAATAGTGTGGTCAGATTTTTCGCCTTTTATTTCTCAATATCATGGATGCGATCAATGCTTTAGGTGATGTTGTTCACCTCATGGTGGAGCATCGTCTATTTACTTGTAGTTATTCCTAGCTGCCGGCTTAAAGGGGATTAGCAGGCCTCAAGCCTCAAAAACAAACATGAAATATCAGTCTGCGAGCTAAACAGTGTTTGCCACCCAGTGTTTTGACACTTATCCCTCAGATATATGAGGAAAACATCCGGAAATACCCCCCAACCCACTTCTCCCATATCCAAGCTGGTAGAGCATGACAGTGAATATGGCAGGGTGGGGGATTGATTTCCCCAGAGGCAGGAACAGGGCCTTGCAGTCATGAGGGGCAGCGGTTCAAGCAAAGGAAAATAACAACATAAAGAGAAATACACTTGTTAAAATCCACTTCTGAAGGATTCATCCGTTTGGATAAATGACTTTCTTCGGTAGAATATCTCCTTAACGAAACAGGGAACCTGTAGGAACTACACCCCCTAGTTGGATCTGATAATGATATTCATTATGATATTGATATAATCAACAGCATACAATAAGGCTTTTATTATAAAAAGAAAAAGTGGCAAAAAAATTAGTATTTTTTTCTTGTGCAGGCAGAGGGGCCGTAGCCTGCTCCCCTTCAGCCCCACCCTGTGCACGTACCTGGGCTGAGATACAGAGGCAGTAGGCATGGAGGCGTGTGTGTGTTCACTCACAGCCTAGAAAGAAGCTTTGGATAAATGTGTCCAGCGAATGAAATTCAATTATTTATTAATATTCAAAAGAAAACATGAATGCACCTTTAAAAATAAATATTAGAATGATGTTCAATCCAAAAGGCCATTTGTGTCTGCTGATTTCTACATTTTGAAATGAATCAAGTGCTCTTGGTTTTCATGAATATCCCCGACATCAATAATGTATGAGCATTGACTAAACCTGATCTTCTTAAATGTGTTAGTTGCTTTCTAAAACAAATAGGCCTACAAATAGAATAATGGTGAGAAGAATAAAATACTAACATCACTTTTCAAGGGAAGATGATTTTATCTGTCTCCTGAGCCCACGACTACCTGCGGCTGTCCCCAGAGGTGAAGCCCCCACACTGGGCTGGTTCTGACCCAGAGGTGAAGCCCCCACGCTGGGCTGGTTCTGACCCAGAGGTGAAACCCCCATGCTGGTCTGTTTCGGACCCAGAGGTTTAAGCCCCCATGCTGGGCTGGTTCTGACCCGGAGGAGGGGGGTTGGCTGGACCGTTGGAGGATGGGTCCCTGGCGGTGGGTCCGACGTCGACCAGGTTCCTCCGGGGGCCACTAAACCCTGCGGGGGCCTCCTTGGGCTCCGGTGCCTCCACCTGGGGGCCCCCGGCCTGGTTCAGGGTGGCCGTGGCGGGCCGAGCTTCAGGGCCCATGTTGGGCTGGAAGTGGGGCCCGAAGAACCCACTGTTGCTTAGCTTAGCCACCATCTGTAGAGGAGCAGGGGTCAGGTGACCTGTGTGACCTGGTTTGAGTTCATTAGCTCACATCGAGAACAAAGCCCTTCCCATATTTACCTCAAGCTCTTCAGAGCTAAGACCACCCAGCTGTGCGTTCTAGGAGAGAGTGACACAAAATGAACACAAACACATAAACATGTACGCACACCTTTTTAAACGTCCTCTAAATGTCTGTGTGTATACTACCTCGTTAGTCACGGCGGCGCTGTTTGTTACCATTGGCCGATGAATCATGTAGACGATCTGGGGGTTCTGTGGAGGAGAGGGAGGACAACGCGCGGGTTAAGGGTTGATAGAGCGAGGTAGGCTGTAGCAGCCGAGGAAATGTGTTTCTCTCTCTCTCTCTGTCTGTTCATCAGGACTGAGTCTACCTGTGGCTGCTGCTGCTGCTGCTGCTGCTGCTCAGTTGCCGGGGCAGCGGCTCCTGGAGGCGGCGGCCCCGTCTCCCCTGGTGATACTGGACTCTGTGGGGCTGGGTTTGGTTGGGGGTTCACCTGAACATTGGGGGCTGCCGGCGCGGCGGGGTACATCATGGGATATGCATACGGTGTGTACTGTGGGGAGGGGGGAGAGACCAGAGATGATGTATCAGAATGAATGGATGTAGAGTTGGAGTGAAATGCACTGTTTTATTAACATTACATTGGGCCATATTTGCAATGGAGGATACTGTCGTGGCAATTTCTCTTTCAGATTTTGTGTATTTGCAAAATCTGAAAGAGACAGATGAGATATTTAGATGCAAAAAGCACACAATACTCGTTGGCAATTGGTGGTCGTATGTATTTGTAATAAAAGTAAGAAACAAAGATATACCACAACATGCATCAACAAACAACAAAACAGGCCTACAATACAATAATCTGAGGCCTCAGATGGGAGTTCGCCCTGCGTCTCACTTCATTCTGTAAAGGTTCGCAAGGAGAAGTCCACTGAGTGGCTAAAGTCAGGAGTTCTTATACACTTAGATGTAGTTCTTGAGGGCAGCTGTCCCCCAATAAACCAAAAGCCTTTGTTAACCAGATGGTAATCTATTGATTGAAGTTCTTCAGGATGTCCTAAATAAGGGGTCGCGGCCGTGCCATGTAACCCTTTGTTTCCCGACGCTCCCCAGGGGGTCGAGGAACAGGCCCAAACCAACAGAAGATAACACGGGAACAGAGTGGGAACAGATTATATCACCAACCACAAAGGTTTACATTTTAGACGACCCTGAAGGAGAGCAGGATGGCAAGAACATAAACGGAATAGTAAACAAAACCTAAGTTCATGAAGAAAAACATAACAACATGTAGATTTCCCATCACAATACTACCGGGAGAGAGGGCTTCATCAAGCTTCATCTATGTTACTGTTATTTTGGATACATATTTACACAGAGTGGTTTACATCAAGGACAGTCTACTGGGCAACAGGACAGCCCTTTGCTGTGGTTTGTATGGTGCCCCCTTGGAGTCACATAGTAGAAGAAAAATACCTTGATGTCTAAATCTGCATGGTTTTGTAAACCGTTCCGATTCCGAATCCGTGGTTACGGTTTACCCAATCCTTGCTCACGCTTTACCCAATCCGTGCGCACGGATGTGGTATTCTACACAGCAGGATATCTCCATGAGCATTGTGACGGCTGATCTTACACGGGCCTCATGCATGGGTACGAGGTGAGGGAAACATAGTGTTTCAGCCAGAGATTAGTTTATTTTTAACCAACATTTAAATATCATCATGTGAAAAGATAAACCCTATATTCAGTCGTCCCTACTGTATTGATGCCGATCTGCATCAGATAGGCGTTCGCCGTCACAATAGTAATGGGGGATCGCTGCTGCGTAGAACAAACCAAATCCGTGCGCACGGATTGGGTAAACCGTGCGCATGGTCTCGGAATCCAAGGGAACGGATTCCAAAACCATGCTCAGGGATTGACACATCAAGGTATGTTTTCTACCACGTGACCCCAGGAGGGCTCTGTGGGTCTGTCCTTTTTTACACCCGTCTGAAAGGTTCAATGACCTCGGTCTGCCTGAGCGAGACGCCCAGCGTGTCATTAATGAGTTGAATCCCCTCTGGAGAACAGGTTAATCCCTGGCAGGGAAGCAAAGGGTCATGCTGTCATTCCATTCAATGATGTGTGAAAACCAATCAGTTGTTCACTGGAAAAAGGGTTTTAAGCCGTACTTCATCTGATTATTATTTTGTAATTCAATTCAAATAAACATTTTTTGTTTTATTTTTAAAATAACTTTTTTTTATTTCAAAATACTGTGAAATATAGATATTTTTAATTAGGAGCTCAATTAAGAAATATCCATTTTGACAAATGTAAAATTTTAAGGTTGTGTATTCAACTGATTAATAATTTTGTCATTCAATCCAAATAATTTTTTTTGTTTTCTTCCTAAAACACTGTTATACTTGATTAGGAGCTCAATTTAGAAATATTTGTTCAGACAAATGTACAATTTCAAGGTTACGTACAAGCCTGCGCATGCGCATTAAATACAAAGACGCTTACGACTACTGGACCAAACCGCAGTGTTGCCAATTTAGCGTTTTTGTCGCTATATTTAGCTACTTTTCAGACCCCTTTGGCGACTTTTTTTCAAAACAGCGACAAGCGACAAATCTAGCTTCTTTTTCAGCTGCTATTGGTGACTTTTGGCGACTTTTTGAGGTGAAAGCACTAGCCTTGACCAGAGTGACGATGACTCACTGGTTCTGTGAGCTAGGACAGTCTGTCTGTGTCTGGAGGGAGGTCTGGAGTTGGTCTAACTCTGCCATTTACATTGTTAATATATATTGTATATTGTGTGGCGGTAGTAGCTCAGGTGGTAGAGCGGGTTGGCTGGTAATCTGAAGGTTGTTGGTTCGATCCCCGGCTTCACCAGGCAGTGTATCGAGGTGTCTTTGGCAA
Organism: Gadus chalcogrammus; assembly: GCF_026213295.1. Classification (NCBI taxonomy): domain Eukaryota; kingdom Metazoa; phylum Chordata; class Actinopteri; order Gadiformes; family Gadidae; genus Gadus; species Gadus chalcogrammus. The sequence continues at coordinate 10,243,083 of NC_079414.1, read as the reverse complement.
AGCACCTAACCCTGACTGATGTCGCGATGTGATGTCGAATCCAGACAGAAGCGCCTCAAGGCCATGAAGCGGCGAGAGCCGAGCGGGAAAAGATGATGATGATGTATACAATAATGAGAAACAATTGTTTGATTAAATTGTAATCTTTTTGATTGGATAAACCAAATTATTTCTGATAGATATTTCTTAAATGAGAACCAATTGTTGGAGTGAATCAATATTTTTTTGTTTAGGATTTAACATACGATTTAAATGTATTAACTTCATTCAAAGAATAGAATTATACTTGGTGCCAAGTTGTATTATTTTGTTTTTATGAACATAGGAAATATTGTTTGAGGCAAGCTATATATTTGTCATTGGCTCAAGTTATGTAATATAGATGTGAACCATTACCCATGTTTTTTTTAATTGGTTCAACAGAAGGCTTTTTCCAGTGTTGAAGTCAACACAGAGGGTAAAATAAGAGATAATCAAATCCACTTTTTACATTAGAGGACGTTACATTTGTTTAGCAAACGTTTTTGTCCAAAGCTACTTACAGTAAGTGCATTCAGCAAATAAGATTAACCCCACTTGTCCTGCTTGGTAAGACTTATCTAGAGCCCACATATGGTTACAATGCAAAAAATACTGTTGAATTCTCACCTGCTGGTTCCCTTGCAGGGATGGGTAGAAAGGAAAATATCCATAAGGATTTAGCATCTGGAAACACAGCAACCGCACACATTAGCGTCATTAAAAGTTTGCATCAACGGTAGAATAAAACAAATAATAATTACACAAATAATATACATTATGCACATTAAATAAATAATTATGTAAATCATAATAAGTATATGCATGAAATGTATGATCTATATATAAATACATGACATATATTATATCAATAATGAAACGCAGTAATTTATTATAAATAAAACACTGGTAGTTATTGCTATAGTAGTAGGAGTACACCAGTAGAACTGTTGCAGCAGCATTGGGATTTAACTGGTAGAATACCATAGGAGGCGGGGCCTGCTGGATTGGCTGGATTGGAACCGGAACTCCCTGCAGTTGTGGTTGAAGGGGCGCCTGCACGGCGGGCTGGTGGGCGGGCTGGGGGCCGGGCTGCTGGGGGTTAGGCTGCATGGCGGGCTGAAGGGCAGGCTGCATGGCAGGCTGCTGGAGGGCGGGCTGGAAGGGTGGCTGCTGCATGGCTGGCTGGAAGGGCATCCCCCTGGGAAGCCCACTGTGTGTGAACCAGGGTGGATGATGCATGGGCAGGTAGTACTGGGGCATGTACTGCGGTTCTGGGTGCTGGTTGGGCAGGTGGTACTGGGGCAGGTACTGTTGCTCTGGGGGCGGGTTGGCCGCAGTGAGGGGATGCTGTCCCTGTTGACCAGGGAGGATCTGGACCAGAACCTGAGGTCCGGCCTTCTCACCCGCCTGCTCCACGGGTGGAGTGCTTTGAGCAGTTTGTTCCATCCCTTGTGTCTCCGGGCCTGGAGTTACCTTGGAGAAGGAGACGTACATGTCGGTTGTAGCAGTCAGCCATCTCTCACAAAAAGTGTGGCTTCTTCTTTGAGATGCAGTGGATATTTTTTATCTTGTTCACAAAAAATCCCCTTGAGATGACAAAAAAGCTGATATTGAAAATTAAATGACGAGGCAAGTAACTTTGTGTGGGCCAAAAAAATAAATAAAAAAAACTCAGTTGGAAGCTATTTAAAGTAACAATGTTTATCGGACCGATATGGTATTTCACTAAGGAAGTAAGGAACTGGTGCTACTTACTGGTAGTGCAGCTGCGCTGAGAGCGAGACATAGCAGCATGAAGGTCACAACCATCTCCCGAGGCTTTGGGTCAATCAACAACAACAACAACAACAACAACACCCTCAACTCAAGATCTCGCTGAATGCCTTATGAAGATACAGCACCCTGGAGGAACATTTGAAATGAGGCCGAACCTGGGAGGAGAGGATCTTATGCTTTCAACGCTGATGCAAGCGACCAATCGCACTCCAGCAGGTCTCCAGCCTTTCTTCAGCGATTAAGTCATGAGTTTAAAAAAAGAATAGTCCGTTAGCTAGCAGAATGCCTCCTAAGTGTCAATTTTCGTTTGTTGGTAATGGGGTAATGTCTAGAAAATATGTTGGAACAAATACACAGTGGCCCATCGTGGTTGGCTTGGGCTTTCATGCGGGCCCCGCTGAGGCGTGGTGGATGTGTCAGTGTCTCATGCTGGGGTAATTATGGCTAGCCAGGATCTGCAGACAAAACTAAGCAAAAAGGTCATTGATTTTGTCAATTTAGATAAACATTGAAGGTGATGCAATCGCTTGACCATAGGCCATTATTTCAGAGTTCACAGAAGATCTTGTTAAAAGTGTTTTGATGGAATGTTTTTTTGTTGCTACGCTAGGTAGGCTATTAAAGATTAATAGGCTATAATGATTAAGGCCATTACATTGATTTGCAGCACAGCTAATGGAAACGGAAAAACTATTTTATATTCACAACACGTGTTCCTTTTTTTTGTCCAACTCTGCACTGTGGACTGCCACTCTGTTCCTAGTGCTCTCTAGGTGGCAGACTGCTACGATTACAGAAAGATTACACAAATAGTGTTTTTCTCGTCAAAAATTTGACCATGGATTTGAAACTATTTCCTTTTTGGCATGTCTCATATCCATATAAAAACCAATGAACGCATAAAATAATTGAATAACAAAACATTTAAGAGAAAGTACAATTTTGTCAGTTTCATATCCACACGCGCACACACACACACAGACAGGCACCACCAAACACACACACACACACACACACACACATACACACACATGGACACGCATACACACTGTGGCATCCCCCCCCGTAAACCTCGGCCCGGGCGGGTCAGAGGTGTAGTCGTGGACGGCGTGTATCGCTGCCACCCACTGTCCGTCTACCCGAGGCTTGGACAAAGGGAGGAGGAGTGTGGCATCCCGCCACTTAAACCTCGGCCCGGACCAGCCTGAGGGTTGGTCCTGGATGGCCGGTACCACCGTCACCCACCAGCCGGCGACGGAGAGCACCGACCGAACCCCAATCAACGGGATGGGAGACACCTGGCTGGACAGCCAGGGAACCGCTTTAAAAGGCACTCAGGAGCAGACCAGGAGGGCAGACGAGTGACGAGAGACGGAAAGGGCCGAGCCAGCCCCACCGTAGAGTTCCACGGAGAACCTAGGGGTAGTCCGACCTGTCTGATTGTTAACCCTGTGCGCAATAAATGCCGTGATCGGCTTAACCCTCGCTGAAACGTGTGATTTGTCTGTGAAACCCGGCGACAACGAGGACCGGGTTACCACAACACACACGCGCGCGCGCGCACACACAAGCTCCTGCATGCACACAAACATGAACACACACACACACACACACACACACACACACACACACACACACACACACACACACACACACACACACATGTAAAACACATAAGTCCTCAAGCAATGCATTTATATTTGTTTATATTTATTTATGCATTAAAGGATACATTCGTTATCGGTATTGGAAGAAAGTCATGTACAAACCATGGCAAGATCACTGTTGCGAGAGGGTGGAGTATTTCTCTGCTACAGTACAGGGAAGCCGACGGCAGTGGTTTTGGTAGCAGTGCACGCAGTAGAGTCACTACATAACCACTGGGAACAGCAGCATCTGCTGAGTAATGCTGAAGCCAAAAGCGCAGCCGTCTTCAGGACTAAGACCGGTTATTACTGGCTGAGAGGTAATCCCCCTGCTTATGATGGGCCCTGCATGGTAAATATCACCCTGGAGCAGCATCGGTGCTCCACCCTCCACCGCCCCACCCACTACCGCCCTTAAACACCAGTCCCACCCCTTCTTAAGGCACCAATCAATGGTTATTGATGATGAATGAATGATGAGTGAATACATTCTATTGGTTTTCTAACCTTGTGATATAAGATGACCCCATCTTATGTGAAGCCAAAACAATCCCTAACCAATACTGTCACACAACACTGACTAATACAACATCAACACGAAAAGCAAGCATTTCAACACAGCAGAAGCAACATGCATACGGAAACACACACACACACACACACATGTTGAGGCGATCGCACCAGGCTGAAGCATATTGCATGTTTAGTTTCTATCTTGACAAACGGTGCTTTGTAGCATCTGGCTCGGCCCCGGGGTAATTTGCGGCTCTTTAGCGGTTAGTCTTCAGTGGTTAGCGGTCCTTGTCCCCGCGGCCAGGGGTCCGGGCGGGGGTCGAGGTCGGGGGCGTAGGGGCCGGGGTCCGAGGTGGGGCCGGAGGAGGGGCCGGAGGTGGGGCCGGAGGTGGGGCCGGAGCAGGCAGGGGCCTCGGGTACACAGGCCAGAACAGGAAGGGGTAGCGGATGGGCGGAGGTCTGGGGCGGTACCACTGGAAGGTGGGGAACAGGTAGGGGTAGAACCTCTGCAGGAAGGGGGAGAGATTAGGTGGCTTTGTATACAAATTACATAGACTTCCAACCCATTTTTGTATTGATTATTATAGTGTATCTTACCTCATCACTATCAGAGTTGCTGCTGCCATAGTGATGCCCGTAATTCTGCAAAAATTACGGAGAAGTTTAAAGAAGGTAAAGTGCATAAACCAAAATATTTTGTTACCGTTTCAACTGAAACAGACATTACGTTTCGAAAAACCTTATTCTACTTTTTTTACTTCAAGAATGTATGATCAATGCATCAAGATAGTGTTTTACTCACCACATGGCAGTTCATTGCGAAGAAAATCACAAACAAAACAAACTTCATTGTGTCCTTGAATCTGCAATTGAAATCATAACTCAATGCTTGAAGTAGCATTAAGGTCCAACACAGGCAGTCGATTCCCTTCTCCCAAAATGATATTGAACAACAACGCACACCTACATTTACTTTTAAATTTAATAATTTAGCCGATGCTTTAATTCAAAGAGATCAAAACAAACAATCAATATGAAAGCAGTCATTTCAAAGAAATTAGTAGTTACTAAAACAAGTGCTCTAGAACCGCTAACTAAATTGACTAAATAAGTGTTCAGTGCGCTACCTTTAAGCAGATCCTTCAGAGGAAGTCGATTAGGTGTTGACCAGAGCCTGTGTGCTTCTACATGATGATTATCCACGCTCTAACCTTCATACTCTGTTGCTTCACCTCTAATGTGGTCCGTCTCATAGCAACCTCTGGACACATCGGGACAATAGGCGGGAACACGACTATGATCCATCATTAGTGATAGCTTCACACTGTTAATCCTACAGGATTTCCTGCCGATCCAGACACAACCTTGCTAATCTTCTTGAAAACAAACCGCGTGTGTGGAAATCATCTGTGGAGCAACAGCCAGCGTTACTCTGGTGTGTGTGTGTGAGTGTGCATGTCTATCTTTCTCTCTCTCTCTCTCTCTCTCTCTCTCTCTCTCTCTCTCTCTCTCTCTCTCTCTCTCTCTCTCTCTCTCTCTCTCTCTCTCTCTCT
>NC_079414.1:10025074-10235074 GCF_026213295.1 Gadus chalcogrammus | reverse complement strand
TATTGTGTCTAAAAGGGTTAATATTATAGGAAAATATATGATCATACATTTAAGTTTCTCTCCTACTTTAGCATTTGTTTGTGCACTCTTTCTTTAAAGAGTGTTTTCTTTTCTTATAGTTCTCCAGTCCTTAGGAAAGGGCGAGTAAGGAGCCTGGAAGAAAGGAAGTTATGAGCAGAAAAAAAACCTCCTAATTATACACAGGGACCCGCCAAACACTTTCCAAGTCACATGAATTGATTCAGGGATTCGTGAAATCCTCACAGGGCATTTTGGGCACAAGTAGTATTGTGCCCAAAAATGAGAATTGGGCACAATATGGTGTGGGTATAATATAGGGCAGATAAAATATTCTAAAATATTTAGTTGGAGCTTGGTTTGATGTAGGCCAGGCAGTAATGGATTTAAAATTATGTTAAATTTCTTAACGATATTAAGCATTGATAGAAATACCTGTTTCAACAAGCTATAACCAGTTTCAACAAGGTATAAACATTTATAATTAGTTTTCTCTCTCTCTCTCTCTCTCTCTCTCTCTCTCTCTCTCTCTCTCTCTCTCTCTCTCTCTCTCTCTCTCTCTCTCTCTCTCCGGACCATCACGACTAACATACTCATTAGTATATGGGGCATTCCATACCTTGAGTCCTCCTCAGAAAATTACTCTATCAATCGTTAAAGCATGTAATAATCATGTTTGATTTGTTGTTAGCAGATTATCCTTTTTGTCAGAGAGACTGTGAGTCTGGCAGTGTGGTGAAATGTTGTTGCTGGGGTGTTGGACTCCCAGCCAAAAGGTTCCAGGCCTGATCTTTGTAATCTGTAAAAGCTAGGATTTTTCTTTGATACAGGTAATAATAGAACAAGTAGGAGTTGGCACACAGAAATCATCATTGGGGTCGAACCGCTGAGGATAAGCAGAAAGATAGCTAATGCTAGCCTATGCTAGCATATCAAACTGAATCTTAATGGTTTTGTTTCTAATAGTAGGTGAGTGCTGCCAGCAGCGCTCAGCTATTGTTATCCATAGGCTTTATTCTTTCTTTCTTTCTTTCTTTCTTTCTTTCTTTCTTTCTTTCTTTCTTTCTTTCTTTCTTTCTTTCTTTCTTTCTTCCGTTCTTCCGTTCTTTCTTTCTTTCTTTCTTATTCTCAATAGAATTTTGGAACCTGATCCTTCCACTATTTGTCACCTAGACACTCCGTTCCACTTCTAAAATGTTTATATTACCCATCAATCACACAGTACCATTCTAAATTGTTCTGTATTTAAAGTTTTTTCTAAAATATTCTACTTTTTAAGTAATCTTTTTATTATTTTAGTCATATAGTTCTACGTCAGCTAAAAACAGTACTATATATGTCGAAATTGTTCAGCCAGTCTCTTTTTCAAAGTGAGATTAGGTTGCAATGATTATCTAACAATACCCTCAGACTAGCAGCACAGGGCTGTCGTCATGCGTGTTGTAAGACCTGGGAGTCCCAGGCTTAGGCCCCAAATGGTTTATGAGCCGCTGTACACACACACACACACATGTTTGTGTGTGTGTGTGTGTGTGTGTGTGTGTGTGTGTGTGTGTGTGTGTGTGTGTGTGTGTGTGTGTGTGTGTGTGTGTGTGTGTGTGTGTGTGTGTGTGTGTGTGTGTGTGTGTGTGTGTGGGGGGGTATGTGTGTGTGTGTGTGTGTGTGTATGTGTGTGTGTGTGTGTGTGTGTGTGTGTGTGTGTGTGCGTGTGTGTGTGTGTCTGTATTTGTCTGTGTGTGTCGTGTTGACACACGACTTTTGTTCAGAGCAGAGACATTGCCCCTCACAGAGAGAGCTTTCATTACACGGTGCATCGTTTCCCTGCAGCTTATTCAGGTTCATTGGTGGTCTCAGCGGTAGTGGCTGTGGTCGCTGGTGCAGCGCTGGGCTAGGTAGCCAGCAGGAGGAAGGGCAGGAGCATACGACCAAATACCACCGACACATTTCTTATTTTCATGCATGATTTATTATAGAAGTCATACAGAGGATAACAAACTGATTTTAGAGGCTTGGGGTCGGAGCTGGGGCTGGGGCTGGAGCCGGGGTGGGGGCTGGAGCCGGGGCTGGGGCCGGGGCTGGAGCCGGGGCCGGAGCCGGGGCGGGGGCTGGAGCCGGGGCCGGGGCTGGGGCGGGAGCGGGGGCGGAGTTAGCCTGCAGGAATTGCAGGAACAAGGCCCATAGGTTGGCCTGGTTCTGTGGTGGTGGTGGTGGTGGGGGGAACCGGGGATACGATGGGTAGTATGACGGATACCGCCCCATCTAGAGAGACAAAAGATCTTTAATCTCAACAAAGATGGAACCTCGTTGAGTTTGAGTTAGATTTGTGCAGTGTGTATGCAGCGTGTGTGTCTGTGACTGATGCATCACATCTGATGGACGCCACACACCTCTCTGGAATTGGAGTCAGAGGAAGAACGAGCAATTCTCTCATGCACTTCGTCCATCTGTGAAAATATTGGTTTTAGAATTTCACCAAAACAGTGGCTAGCATCTTGGTCCTTCAGCCAGAAGGTACTGAGTTTGGTCCACAAAGCACAAAACCTTACCCGAAGACATTCTGGAGCGAGGTACCCTCACCCAAAAAGCCCCTTTGATGACATGTATCTGCTCTCTGTAAGTGGCTTTGGATAAAAGTGTCTGCTGAACGACGGAAAATACTATGTAGTAGAAAACATTTTTCCACTTACTGGAAGAGCCAGAGCCAGACTCAGGAGACATCCAAGCAGTACCAGTATCTTCATCATGATTTCACCTTGAGGGGGAAAAGGAAACTGAGAAGATTAACAAATTGGTCAAGATTGGAAGCAAAAGCATTGAAGTTTAAAACTTAATGAGTAAGAATATTACTTGATTATTGTTCAAGCAGTTGTTCGAGCCCACAGCTAGATGAGTTTGATGAAGCTTGGACTGGAGTCTCCGTCTTAAATAGTGAACGCCACTCTGACGTCGGTCATGTTGAGAAATTAATTCAGATCATTATTGTGACATTGCATCCTTCTGTTGGGTATACAGGTGTGTTGTCTTGGGCAAGATGCTGGAATGTATGCAGGGTTATTTCAAAATGATGTCTAGAATATTAAATAGAGGCAATATGACACAATATACAATCTACTGTAATCCTGAAATCAATTAATAAAGGGTTTAACTACTTATCATCTTCCTCCCAGGGAGGGTGGACATGGGTGTGCTAGACTAGGGTAGGGTTGCAACCTGTTTTTAAAGCCGGGATAATAGGAGTCTGATCAGAAACAGACTGCATGGAAGAATATGTTTTTAAACCCAGATTATGTTAACAGCCATGAGTCCATGAGTCAAGTAATCCGTTATTTCACTTCACTGTCAAATCCCCTATCAATGGTCATAGTATATTTGATGGTGAAAAATAAACAATAAATGGTAAACTTGTAGAGAAACTCTGTGCTTATCAATCCATAGATAAAGCATGAGATTAACACTGCCAGGGTTCTTAAATTCCCACTTGGGCCAATCATGATAAGTATACTATGTGTGGTGAGCAAGCAAACAGAATCATAAGATTCCGGATTTCCTAGAGACTGCTGCATGTGCATTGCCTGTAAGACCGTCTCTGGGTGATGAAGTCGTAAAGTGTGTTTTTGTTTATGTATATAAGCCAGCGTAAGGCAACTTCGGCTCTCGCTGTGACCTTATTCCTTTGGCTTTTATTTTGTTAACATACACCCGCTTCACTGGTGACCTTGACACTCTTGGATGATTCTGGATTTATTTTTTATTTTTGTGGTTGACAACAAATATGGAACATACTAAGGAACATGTTTAGGTACTACTAGTTTACAGGGGAGGTTAAATGATAGCTTCAGTCATCTCAAGATCCCCAAGCCTTCTGGTGAGGCGTCTGTACTCAACTACAGTCTGGGTTTGGTAACAGAACTATGACATGACTCAAGCTCCCAGACAAATAAGGGACATGTTTATATGTGTTTTAGACCCGCATTTCATAGGAAGTTGTCACTGAAACAGCAAAGGACCTAGCACTCTACAAAACCAAGGGACAGCAATGTACCATGCACTGGCTGGGCGTTATATAAGCTGAATTGCTGTTTATATGGACGCGAGCAGAAGAATACTGAAATAGAAAAGTTCCAACAACATTTTGCACTTTGCCTCTTACACATCATTCTTCGTACACATCATTCTTCGTACACACTCATTCTACGAAAAACGTATTCACATTAAAGGAACAAATCAAAAATCATATTTTTCTTCTCATTTATTGCATTGATAAATACATTTCGGTATTGATACAGTTGATTAATAAGTCACGATGACGTCGGCCGATGGGGTCCCCCCCAGCACCAGGGGGGACCCCAGCACCAGGGAAGAGCCCAGGCGGCGGGAAGGGCAAGGCAGGAGGGGGAGGGAACGCCATGGGGAAGCCTTGGAAGGGAGGGAAAGGGGGGAAGTCGGGCTGCTGGATCCGAGGCTGCTGCATGTACGGTCCCCTGTATCCCCCTCTGTATCCCCCTCTGTATCCCCCTCTGTATCCCCCTCTGTAGCCCCCTCTGTATCCCCCTCTGTATCCCCCTCTGTAGCCCCCTCTGTAGCCCCCTCTGTATCCCCCTCTGTAGCCCCCTCTGTAGCCCCCTCTGTAGCCTTGGCTCGACTGCAAACAAGAGGAAGAAGAAGAGGAAGAAGATAAGGATAAGGATGACGATATTTTGTGAAAAAATAAACGTAAAAAAACCCATAAACGTCCACTTTCTCACCTCGTCGCTCTCGTCTGAGCGCCTCACTCATCTTTCATCTCTGTCAGAGAGCTGGAGAAACAATCATGTTCATGTCAACATCGTGCCTAACCTCCCATCTGGAATTAATGAAGTTCATCTTGTTCTTCATCTTAAATACAGTCAGTGTGTTTACATGACACAAAATCGAATCATTGGGTTATTCTGACTAAGATAGGAATTATTAAAATGCATGTATTCACCTTAGTCTGACTAAAATCTAATCAAATCGGGTGTCTCATAGTCGGATTAAAGGGACTCTCACCTTTGTTGCATTTTTACACTTTTTTTGTATAAGGTTAAATTGGTATTAATAAGGTAATAACACTCTAATATGCAAGACAGACCCACCAGGAGTAAAAACAAACAATTATTTTACTCTCATAATATTTAGTGAAAACTTCAACCAATAAAATTCTTCGGACCGAATGACCTTATTGGCCGACAGACCTGTCTGTTTGCTGCATGGATATATAAGGTTTTCCGTCTGCTTCTTGTGGCTTATCGGGCCCGCGTCATCAAGGCGCGTCCTCAACTAGAGGGTTTGTTTTGATTCCACGGCAGACAGTAGCGAGTAGCGACCGTAGCGACTGACGATGGCAGACCAAAGTGGTCCACGACGTACTGAAACTGCACCATTCAGTCCGATTAGGGGACTCATCTCGGACTCAGACTCACAGAGTTACCCTCCTCTGGAGCCTCAGGAAGACCTCCAGACTGTTGGCCACCAACTGCACCATTCAGTCCGACAAGGGGACCCGATTCGGCCTCAGAAGCCAAGTGGTCCCGCTCCCCTGGATGATTCTCAGGACCTCCAGACCGTTGGCAACCAACCGCACCACTCAGTCCGATTAGGGGACCCGTTTCGGACTCAGACGCGAAGTTGTCCCGCTACTCTGGAGCTCCGGGAAGACCTCCAGACCGTTGGCACCCAACCGCACCACTCAGTCCGATTACGGGACCCATTTCGGACTCAGACGCGACGTTGTCCCGCTACTCTGGAGCTACAGGAAGACCTCCAGACCGTTGGCACCCAACCGCACCACTCAGTCCGATTACGGGACCCATTTCGGACTCAGACGCGACGTTGTCCCGCTACTCTGGAGCTACAGGAAGACCTCCAGACCGTTGGCACCCAACCGCACCACTCAGCCCGATTACGGGACCCATTTCGGACTCAGACGCGACGTTGTCCCGCTACTCTGGAGCTACAGGAAGACCTCCAGACCGTTGGCACCCAACCGCACCATTCAGTCCGATTAGGGGACCCATTTCGGCCTCAGACGCTACGTTGTCCCGCTACTCTGTTTGTAATGCTCATACACCATTCTTATACTCAGTGGGACCACTGTCCTTCAACATGGGGCCTCAAAACGGTATCACACGAAGCCCATAAAATTACAGTGAGCCACCTGCTAAATTTCTTGTTTACTAGACCCCTGGTAGATATTATGACCCCTGGGAGTCGAAACATAACCCATGGAGGTCTAAACATAACCCATGGGAGTCTAGAACTTTTGTACTGTAGCGACCCTGGGACAGTTAAATAGTTTGTGTGTTATGTGTTACATTATATTTCGTTGTCCGCTATGCCAGTTGTTCTATGTGCATGTATTGTAATGTTCTTCTTGTCAATCAGCGTGGGGGCGAAATATTAGGTCAGCTGGGGGAGGGCCTTGGAAGAACAGGAGGGTGGGGGCCTACACGCGAGTGAGACCGTGTTGGGGGTTGCCGGGGTAACCAGGGTTTGTTTTGTGTCGGTTTTCTGCCGTTGGTTACAATGTTACGGGTTTCAGTGACCTGGTTTTGGTTCATTAAAACTACCTTCAACTACTAATGACTCGACATCATTATGTCACCGGCGAGGTCGTTACAGTACTCGCTTAGTTTTTTACCCGCCTTCTGGAGGAAGGCGGGATAATTTGAATGTGCTGTAATTCTCAAATGCAACAAAGGTGAGAGTCCCTTTCAGATCCCTAGATTATTTGATGGATAGTCGCATTAAGCGTTCATGCTTACAGTCAATCAAATTGGAATCGGAATTTGCGTTCTGCGCGAGCAGAGAAGGAGAGTAGTTGTGATGTTGTCGCCGTCGGAAAATAAGAAACGGCGATTATTTTAAAAGGGTGCGCAGAAGATTGAGGAAGCCGGTGTCATGCCAATGTAGTTACCCCAAATAAGAAGTGTATCATCAACATGCATTCAGTGAACACTGCGCTTCGATTTCACCCAAGGCTGAATTAAAAGTAGATGGTTTTCTAAATGTTGGTCATCAACGAGGTTGTAAAGTAGTGACTTCAGGCACATCTGTCAAAGTAAAAGTTTTTTTCTTCCGACGTGTTTACTATCTTTATTCATTCATTGCGCTGCGACCGAACTGAGGGGGAAATTCACTGACCTTATGGATCTTAAAGACTGTGTCGGGTTCTCCGAGTCTCTGGTACTTCCACAACAAGTTAAGACTCGTAGTGGGGGTTATCTCGGCCATGGTTGAGAAGGAATTGGGGGAAAGGAACTTTGGCTTTGACTCTCTGAAGTCCAGATTGAACCGCGACATGGAGGAGATAGGGATTGTTGCCGTATGCAGACTCTGCAGCCTGAGGAGTTTCACCCCCGCCGGAGAATTAGCGGGGCTCCCGTTGGAGGAGCCACCGGAGGAGCTGCTCCGCCGCCGGAGGAGCTGCTCCGCCGCCGGAGTGTTAGCAGGCTCCCACAGGTTAGGGTTAGCAGGGCCGCGGAGCAGGTCCTCCGGTGGCGGAGCCCCTCCGGCGGGTGTCCGATCCCTTTCTCCTCCATGTCGCGGTTCAATCTGGACTTCAGACAGTCGGAGAAATGACATGGACCTGAAGTGAACTGACAGCTATCTACTGAAAACATCTTTCTCGAATGCTGCCTGAGTTTGTTGTTGCTGGTGACGTAAAGAGGTCAGCCGGTTGCTCTATTACCACTGGTTGAAATGGGTACAGCGCAGCCTATCATAACGGGGTACGACATAATTCGGCCAATCATTGATTTTCTCACCATCATGTATAATCTGACAATTGCATTTGTCCAAATGAGGAGCATAGCCGAACTATGGCTTTAATCGGATTAAGATGTGCAAACATACTGACTGTTGAGGCGGAGCCTTCCTAACGGACAGGACAACCATGGCAGAGTGTGGGAATCTTACAACATTTTGTTTGAAATCCCCTGAAACATCCTATTGGTTCTAAACAGTCACATATTAATAGAGTAATTATCAGTCACTGGAAAGCAGGAAGTCAGTGCAATGATGCACAGGAGCATGATCAGCCTTTTCATGACGGAAGAACGCAACGAAGATACAAAAAAAAAAAAAAAGGCAACAGGAACACATCTCTCAATGCTAAGTGAGTGAAGACAGTGAGAACCTCACCTCAAGTCAGTGAGAACGCGTTGTTGGAGCAGTGAAGCTGCGTCTCCAGCAGTGTAAGGAAACCCAGTGGGGATGTAGTAGACCTAGATGAATAGGGCTCTATTTAAATACATTCTCTGTCTCCGCTCATCCAATCAGCTGCAGAAGCCTGTTGTTTCATAGGTGTCCTGATGGGGTGAAATGTGAAGAAACAGAGAGAGTCCCTCCCTGGACAATCCCCCCCGCCCATAGAAGGAAACCTGTCAGCCTCAGTCATAGAGAGCCCAGGAATTAACCACTGGTCTTCTGGTCAACTGGACTGCTGTGGAAACAGGACAGGATTCATGTTTCAAGGCTTTAGGCTGTACCCAGGGTTGTTATTTGTTTTTATTAAAGTCCTACTATATGGTCAGTATTCAACGCTTTTCTTGTACGTTTCGATGACGAAAACATTGTGGAAAATGTTCTGATTTATTGGTGACTTTAAAGAAGGAAATCAAAATACCAATATTACATTTCTTATTCTTGTCTCAAGATTTATTAGCCATGCTCCTTAGATGACCAAAACCTTTGAAAGTGTTAAGAATTATTGGTGTGATTTTAAAGGGAAATCAAAATACCAAATAGGACAGAATCATTTCTTATTTCTGTCGCAAGATATGCTTGAAATGAATAAAACCAGGCGGCTTTAAAAAATGTGACATATGTGACGGATAAATTAAAAAACTTGGAGATTTTAAAAAATATTGAAGAATTTAAACAATGAATCACAATATCAAATATGACAACTTAATCTCTTAGTTTTGATGCATGATTTATTATAGAATCCATACAGAGGACAACATACCGATTTTAAGCATCTATGTTGGTGGATAAAATGTTATCCTATATTATCTAATCTTGGATCAGGGGTGGGGGTCATGGCGGGGCCGGCGGTCGTGGCGGGGCCGGCGGTCGTGGCGGGGCCGGCGGTCGTGGCGGGGCCGGCGGTCGTGGCGGGGCCGGCGGTCGTGGCGGGGCCGGGGGTCGTGGCGGGGCCGGGGGTCGTGGCGGGGCCGGCGGTCGTGGCGGGGGCCGGCGGTCGTGGCGGGGCCGGGGGTCGTGGCGGGGCCGGGGGTCGTGGCGGGGCCGGCGGTCGTGGCGGTCGGACAGATAGCCTTCAGGTATCTAATCTTGGATCAGGGGTGGGGGTCATGGCGGGGGTCATGGCAGGGGTCATGGCGGGGCCGGCGGTCGTGGCGGGGCCGGCGGTCGTGGCGGGGCCGGGGGTCGTGGCGGGGCCGGCGGTCGTGGCGGGGCCGGCGGTCGTGGCGGGGCCGGGGGTCGTGGCGGGGCCGGCGGTCGTGGCGGGGCCGGCGGTCGTGGCGGGGCCGGCGGTCGTGGCGGGGCCGGGGGTCGTGGCGGTCGGACAGATAGCCTTCAGGTAGGACAGGACCAGGGGGCATAGGTCGGGCCGGTTCTGTGGCGGTGGTGGTGGGTACCTGTGATACGATGGGTACCTGTGATACGATGGGTAGCGGTGGTGCTGGGGATACGAAAGACAAAAAAAATGACATCTCTAGAAAGGTGGAACCTCATTGAATTTGAGTGAGATTTTTACAGAGTGTATGCAGCGTATATGTCTGTGAATGATGTATCACATCTGATGGACGCTACATACCCTTCTGAAATGGGAGGAACGAGCCATTCTCTCATGTACTTCATCCCCCTGTGAAAATATTGGTGTTATAACTTCACCAAAACAGGGGCGAGGATGATGGACCTTCAGCTAGAGGTACTGAGATCAGTCACCAATGCACGTAACCTTAGCCAAAGAAATTCTGGAGCAAGTTGCCCTCACCCCAACAGCCCTTTTGATGACATGTATCTGCTCTCTGCAAGTGGCTTTGGATAAAAGTGTCTGCTGAACGACTGCGGTAAATGCTAGCAGTACCATGTAGTAGAAAATGTGTTTCCACTTACTGGAAGAGCCAGAGCCAGACTCAGGAGACATCCAAGCAGTACCAGTATCTTCATCATGATTTCACCTTGAGGGGGAAAAGAAACTGAGAAGATTAACAAATCGGCCAAGATTGGAGGCAAAAGCATAGAATTTTAAAACTGTATGATCAAGAATATTACTTGATTACTGTTCAGTTGTGTTTTGTTCCAGCAGTTGATCGAGTCCACACCTGGATGAGTTTGATGAAGCTTGGATTGGAGTCTCCGTCTTAAATAGTGAACGCCACTCTGACGTCGTTGGTGTTGAGAAATTAATTCAGATCAATATTGTGACATTGCATCCTTCTGTTGGGTAAACAGGTGTGTTGTATTGGGCAACATGCTGGGATGTATGCAGGGTTATTTCCAAATGATGTCTTGAATATATTAAATAGACGCAATATGACACAATATACAATCTACTATAATCCAGGAATAAATGAATAAAGGGTTTTACTGCTAAAGTCTTCACTTCGTACAGTTCCTCCCAGGGAGGGTGGCCGTGGGTGTGCAAGACTAGGGTGGGGTCGCTGGGATAATAGGAGTCTGATCAGAAACAGGCCGCAAAGACGGATATGTTTTTAAACCCAGATTATGTTAACAGCCATGAGTCCATGAGACAGGGAATCTGTTATTTCACTTCACTGCCAAATCCCCTATCAATGGTCATATTATAGACGATAGTGAAAATAAACAATAAATGGTCAACTTGTATTAAAGTGAAACTCTTTGCTGATCAATCGATAGATAAAGCATAACCTAAACACTGCCAGGGTTCTGGGTTCAATTCCCACTGGGGCCAACCATGATAAGAATGTAAGTGTGGTGAGCAAGCAAACAGAATCATAAAATATAATTAATTTCCAAATCCTTCCGGTGAGGTGTCGGTGTTCAAATACAGTCTGGGTTTGGTAACAGAACAATGACATGCATCCAACTCCCAGACACAAGTCAATAAGGGAAAAGTTGATATGTGTTTTAGACCCGCATTTAAATGTGTTTTAGACCCGCATTTCGTAAGACATTGTCACTATAATAGAAGAGTTCTAACAGGGTTTTGCACTTTGCCTCTTACACATATTTTTTTATACACTTAATTCTTCACACACACTTATTATCCGAAAAAATATATTTGCATTGAAGGAACAAATCAAACAAAAAAAAATTCTCCTCATTTATTGCATTTGATTTCACAATAACTATTCGGTTTCATAAGTCACAAAGATGTCGGCCGATGGACAGTTGGCCGATCTTATTTTCCGAAGGGGATGGGGACCCCGAGGCCAGGGGGGACCCCAGCTTCAGGGGGGAGCCCGGGGGGAGGGAAGGGGAAGGCAGGAGGGGGAGGGAACGCCATGGGGAAAAGCCTCGGAAGGGAGGGAAAGGGGGGAAAGGGGGGAAGACGGGCTGCTGGAACCGAGGCTGCTGCATGTACGGTCCCCTGTAGCCCCCTCTGTAGCCCCCTCTGTATCCCCCTCTGTAGCCCCCTCTGTATCCCCCTCTGTAGCCTTGGCTCGACTGCAAACAAGAGGAAGAAGAAGAGGAGGAAGATAAGGATAAGGATGACGATATTTTGTGCAAAAATGTACGTAAAAAAAAACATGAAAGTCCACGTTCTCACCTCGTCGCTCTCGTCTGAGCGCTTGACTCGTCTGTTCCGCTCAGCAGAGAGCTGAAGAAACAAACATGTTCATGTCAACATCGTCCCTAACGTCCCATCTGGGATTAATGAAGGTCATCTTGTTCTTCATCTTAACAACAGTGTTGAGGCTGAGCCATCTTAATGGACAGGACAACCATGGCAGAGTGTGGGAATCTTACAACATGTTGTTTGAAATCCCCTGAAAAATCCTATTTGTTTTAAACAATCACATATTTATAGAGTAATTCTCACTCACTGGAAAGCAGGAAGTCAGTGCAATGGTGCACAGGACCACGATCAGCCTTTTCATGACAGAAGAACGCAACGACTGGAACCCAAAAGATGCAAAAAAAAAAAAAGCCAACAGGAACACATCTCTCAATGCAAAGTGAGTGAAGACAGTGGGTGTAATGTATTGTTTGATTTACTCCCATGACTAGGGTCTGTTCTGTCCCGCCTGGGTACCCGTAATGCCGTTGGTACGCATGCGCAGTTTAATAAAACCTACCATCAACTCGAAGACTAAAGCGTATCTGTTGACCAGAGTATCTTACATGGTGTTTCAAAAACAGGAACTGTGGGGAAAATGGCTTCGTCGCAGTTCGAACATCCCAAAATAGATTGGGACGCCTCGGATTTGTATCAAGAGTTTTCAAGATTCCGGAGTCACGTAACGTTCGTCTTTGATGGTCCCCTCTCCGACTTGGCGCCTAAACAACAGGCAGGCTGGCTGGGTACGTGGATCGGAGAGCAAGGCAGGGAGGTTTATGAGACGCTGCCCTGGGAAGACGGAGAAAAGCAAGATCCGTCTAAGGTACTGGACAAATTTGCCAATTATATCAGACCTCGAAAATATAAGAGGATAGCCAGGCATCATTTCAAACAGAGAAAGCAAGGGCCGACGGAAAGTTTTGATAATTTCCTGAAGGATGTAAGGCTAATTCTGATGGACAGTGAGTATCATCAGCCTGACGATATGCTAATTGACACCATAATCTCGGGAGTGAGAGAGAAGCGGGTCCAAGAGCGGCTGCTCGAAAGAGGCGAGAGCCTCACGTTGGATAAAGCCATAGAACTTCCTCAGCAATTCGAATTACCACAAAAACAAATGAAAATAGTTAGAGAAGAGGATTCACAGATGTCAGCAGTGTCTGTAAAACCGAAGCAATTCGTGCCAAGTAAGGCAATGCCCTACAAAGGAAATTCTAATTATCGACAACAAACATCGGTCAGCTCGTCAAAAAACTGCACCAAGTGTGGAAAAGACCCACAGCACAAGTGGAACCAAGGAAAGTGTCCAGCAAAAGGCTCTGTTTGTTCCTACTGCCACAAACCCAACAACTGGGTGGCAGTGTGCCACAAGCGTGCAGTAAACACTGTGAGTATTGACTCGGACCAAGACTCACCAGATGATGAGGGAATGCTGAGCATAAATATGATGCAGCCCGAGGACCCCACTGTTGATAAATGGGTGGTCAAATTGGAAATTCTGTCTAAAGAAGTGAAATTCAGAATTGATACAGGCGCAAAGTGTAACACATTGTCTCTAAATAGCTACCAGTTGCTTGCCCACACACGTGAGCTGCAGCGCTCTGAGACAGTGCTTCGCTCATACTCCAATCACCGGCTGAGGCCTGTAGCTGCTGTTAATCTACAAGTCAAGTCAACAAAGTGTAAAGAGACCACAGTGTTTGAAATTTTGGACATTGCTCAAGAGAATGTGCTCAGTGGCGCTTCAGCTGAAGCGTTGGGGCTGATTGTGCGCCTTGACTTACTGGAGAGTGATGCAGAGAGGCGCTACACACGAAACCCTGACAATACTGAAACACAGCGTGTTCCTGCTGGACTTCTTGAGTTCCCAGAGCTGACACGCACCAGTGGAACCATGCCAGGTAAATACACCATAAAGCTTGAACCAGGTGCTAAAGGTGTAGTTCATCCTGTACGGAGGCAACCAGAGGCAAGATACTGGAGAAACTGCATGAAATGGAGGAAGATGGCTACATTACCAAAGTTGAGCAGCCTACTGAGTGGATGAGTTCCATGGTCGCCGTAGTAAAAAATGGTAAGGTGAGAATCTGCATTTACCCAAGTGACCTAAATAAAGTCATAAAGAGAGAACATCACCCCATGCGATACCAGGTGCTAAAGTCTTCTCAGTCCTAGATGCAAAATCAGGATTTCTGCAGATAGAGTTGGATGAATTATTGTCCTTCCTCACAACCTTCAATACACCAATAGGTCGGTTTAGGTGGCTTAGACTTCCCTTTGGTATAAAATGCACGCCTGAAATCTACCAGCGCATCATGGACCAGATGCTCGAGGGCATTGAACGAGCTGTAAGCGTGATGGACGACATCCTTATAGCTGCCCCCACAGTTCAGGAGCACGATGCAATTCTGCGCAGAGTGGTCGAGAAAGCTACAAGCTACAACCTGAAGCTTAACTTCAATAAATGCCACATACGCCAGCCTTCTGTGCCATACGTGGGACACCTGATGACAACTGATGGTCTGAAGCCTGACCCAGCGAAAGTGGAAGCTGTTCAGGGCATGTCACCACCGTTGGATAAAGAAGGTGTCCACCGCTTCTTGGGCTTCGTTACTTACCTGTCGAAGTTCATCCCTAACCTCAGTGAAGTGGATGCGCCGCTGCGCCAGCTCCTAAGGAGAGATGTGGAGTTTGCATGGCAGCCAGCTCAGCAACAGGCGTTTGACAAACTAAAAGAGCTGTGCATACATCCCCCAGTGCTGAAGTATTTTGATCCTGCAAAGCATGTTGTGATATTCTGTGATGCCAGCAGCAGCGGAATGGGAGCGATTCCTGCTGCAAGAGGATCAGCCCATCGCTTTCTCCTCAAGGTCACTCACTGACGCAGAGACGCGCTATGCGCAAATTGAAAAAGAGACACTCTCCATTGTCCATGCCTGCACTAAGTTCCACAATAACATATTTGGAACACATGTCACAGTGTACAACGATCACAAACCTCTCGAAGACATCTTCAAGAAATCCCTGTTGTCTACACCCATGCGGATTCAGAGAATGCGCCTTCGCTTGCAGTGGTATGATCTCACTGTAAAGTATAGAAGAGGAAAAGACATGGAGCTCCCAGACACACTTCCAGAGCACAGCTATCGGAGAACACACCAGAGATGGATGGCTTAGAGTGTATCTCCATGCTGAACTTTTTCTCTGTCAGTGATCAGAAATACACAGAACTACAAGCAGGGGCGCCGAAAAGGGGGGGTAAAGGAGACGGATTCTAGGGGCCCATGATGGAGGGGGGCCCAGAGAGGCCCCTAATGATGATGAAATTATAATACAGAAAAAATAATGACACTAAGTTTCATTCTTTTCATGGGGCCCAAAATCCCTAGCTGCGCCCCTGACTACAAGTACGCACAAAAGAAGAGCTCAGCTGTCTCCAACAGATTATTCAGTGTGGCTGGCCAGAGCACAGGCGTGAAGTGCCAGTTCAGATTCAGTCATATTGGGACTCGAGAAGCCAGCTTGCGTTGTCCGATAGACTCATCTTCAAGGGACTCCGAATAGTAGTACCCCCAACCATGCGTGAGCACATGCTGAGGCTCATACACCAATCACACCTGGGAATAGTGAAAAGCAAACAGCGAGCTTGTGAAGCCCTCTACTGGCCAGGTATGAGTGCACAAATTGAAGAAGTAGTCAGAACCTGCAGTTTGTGTCCAGATTTTCAAAATAAACTGCCCAGACAACCGCTCAAACCAACAGAAACACCCCAACCTTCCCTTTGAAAAGGTAGCATCAGACCTCTTCGAATTCGAAGGGAAACAGTACATACTGCTTGTGGACTACTACTCAAAGTTCATTGAAGTGGATGGATTGAGAGACACGCACAGTCGCACTGTCATAGACACACTTAAGGCACAGTTTGGCCCACAGTACTCCTCAGAGGAGTTTAAAGACTTTTGTAAGAGTTACAGCATCCTACACGTCACGTCTTCCCCACACACGCCACACTCAGACAGTGAAGCGGAGCGTGCCGTGCAAACTGTGAAGAGGCTCTGGAACAAGGCACCAGACAAACATCTTGCACTACTGGATTACAGGACTACTCCCCTTGAGTCAGTAGGCCAGGAGGCCACGCAACAAGCTGCCAATGGCACGTGAGGTCCTTGCACCAACGGCCTATGACCCACTGAAAGTCAAGCGTCTGCTAGATCAGACTAAGGACAATCAAAAGTACTATTATGACCGCAAGAGAGCAGGCAAACCTCATGTCGCTCTCAAGCCTAAAGATGAGGTCAGAATGCAGCCTTATCCTGGTAGCCGCACATGGTCCCCAGCGGTTGTAGTCAGACAGCACAGTGCTCCGCAATCCTATATTGTGGACAGTGGAAACAAGGAGTACCGCCGCAACAGCCAACATCTTCACACAAGCACTCCAGCCGCCAACCGTCCACGCCACTGGATACGTAATGAGTTATGGACTGAGCCGCCAGAGCAGACAGCTGAAAAGGAACTGACAGCTGAAAAGGAACAGCTGTCTCCTACCCCATCTGGACAGCCTCGCTCGCCTCCCAGAGAACCCTTGAGCCATGCTCAGGCACGGGCAAGTGAACTGTACATCACCAGGCGAGGCAGAGTGGTCAAGCCACCCGACAGACTGACTTTATGAGTTGTGTGCATGAAGTTAGTTAGGGACAAGGTGTGGTAAAGACACCTATGGAAGTGAAGTGCTGGTAACCTCTCCTTCCCAGTTAGCCTGATCAAAAGTTTAAAGTATTAACTTCCAAGTTAGTGTGATCAGTTAAAGTTGAAGTGTTTGTTACTTTGTTTACTTAAGTCAAATGGGTGTCAAGGTTAATTTGACATGAAGTCAGGACATTTAAGCTGCTAACAAGTTTCTGAGTTGTTCCTAGACTGTATGCCTTTTCTTTGATAAGAAGGGAAATGTAATGTATTGTTTGATTTACTCCCATGACTACGGTCTGTTCTGCCCGCCTGGGTACCCGTAGTGCCGTTGGTACGCATGCGCAGTTTAATAAAACCTACCGTCAACTCGAAGACTAAAGCGTATCTGTTGACTAGAGTATCTTACAGTGAGAACCTCACCTCAAGTCAGTGAGAACGCGTTGGTGGAGCAGTGAAGCTGTATCTCCAGCAGTGTAAGGAGACCTAGCTGGATGTAGTAGACCTAGATGCATAGGGCTCTATTCAACCTCACTCTCTGTCTCCGCTCATCCAATCAGCTGCAGAAGCCTGTTGTTTCATAGGGGTCCTGATGGGGTGAAATGTGAGGAAACAGAGAGCGTCCCTGGACAATCCCCCCCGCCCATAGAAGGAAGTCTGTCAGCCTCTGTCATAGAGAGCCAAGGAATTAACCACTGGTCTTCTGGTAAACTGGACTGCTGTTGAAACGGGACATGATTCATGTTTTAAGGCTTTACGGTGCTAGGATTTACCAGGGGTGTTCCTTGTTTTTATTAAAGTCCTACTATACGGTCAGTATTCATCGTTTATATTGTACGTTTCGATGACGAAAGCATTGTGAAATTCTTTTTGATTTATTGTTGATTTTAAAGAAGGAAATCAAAATTACATTTCTTATTTTTGTCAAAAGATTTATTAGCCATGCTCCTTAGATGACCAAACCCTTTGTGAGTATTAAGGTGTAAATCAAAATACCAATTATGGCAACTTCAGCACTCACCGCATTTTCTGCAGGAAAGGCATTTCCTAGTTGAGAATGTAGTTGTCAGTGCACAGAGACATTGCCCCTAACAGAGAGAGCTTTCATTACAAGCTGCATCATTTCCCTGCAGCTTATTCAGGTTCATTGGTGGTCTCAGCGGTAGTGGCTGTGGTCGCTGGTGCAGCGCTGGGCAAGGTAGCCAGCAGGAGGAAGGGCAGGAGCATACGACCAAATGCCACCGACACATTTCTTATTTTCATGCATGATTTATTATAGAAGTCATACAGAGGATAACAAACTGATTTTAGAGGCTTGGGGTCGGAGCTGGGGCTGGGGCTGGAGCCGGGGTGGGGGCTGGAGCCGGGGCTGGAGCCGGGGCTGGGGGGGAGTTAGCCAGCAAGAATTGCAGGAACAAGTCCAATAGGTTGGGCTGGTTCTGTGGTGGTGGTGGTGGTGGTGGGGGGAACCTGGGATACGATGGGTAGTATGACGGATACCGCCCCATCTAGAGAGACAAAAGATCTTTAATCTCAACAAAGATGGAACCTCATTGAGTTTGAGTTTGATTTGTGCAGTGTGTATGCAGCGTATGTGTCTGACTGATGCATCACATCTGATGGACGCCACACACCTCTCTGGAATTGGAGTCAGAGGAAGAACGAGCAATTCTCTCATGCACTTCGTCCACCTGTGAAAATATTGGTTTTAGAATTTCACCAAAACAGTGGCTAGCATCTTGGCCCTTCAGCCAGAAGGTACTGAGTTTGGTCCACAATGCACATAACCTTACCCGAAGACATTCTAGAGCGAGGTACCCTCAACCCAACAGCCCCTTTGATGACATGTATCTGCTCTGTGTAAAGGCAGTTACACACCATTCCGACTGCCGATCGTCGGCAGAAAAGGCAGCCGGACCGATTTGGTCATGGCCAATTCAACATGTGCTATCGGCGGAAAAGAACACCGACGATTTGAAAAGATCACAGACGGACTTGATGACGGCTGATCGAAGAGCACACACCAAACAGACTCAGGTCACCGAGCTCGCCAAACTGTGTGACGATCGATAAACTGGTTGTTGTGTCAGGGCCTTAAGTGGCTTTGATTAAAAGTGTCTGCTGAACGACTGCTGTAAATACTAGCAGTACTATGTGGTAGAAAATGTGTTTCCACTTACTGGAAGAGCCAGAGCCAGACTCAGGAGACATCCAAGCAGTACCAGTATCTTCATCATGATTTCACCTTGAGAGGGAAAAGGAAACTGAGAAGATTAACAAATTGGTCAAGATTAGAGGCAAAAGCATAGCATTTTAAAAGTGTATGATTAAGAATATTACTTGATTACTGTTCAGTTGTGTATTGTTCCAGCAGTTGATCGAGTCCACAGCTGGATGAGTTTGATAAAGCTTGGACTGGAGTCTCTTTCTTAAATAGTGAACGCCACTCTGACGTTGTTCGTGTTGAGAAATTAATTCAGATCAATATTGTGACATTGCATCCTTCTGTTGGGTATACAGGTGTGTTGTATTGGGCAATATGCTGGGATGTATGCAGGGTTATTTCCAAATGATGTCTTGAATATTAAATAGACGCAATATGACACAATATACAATCTACTGTAATCCAGGAATAAATGAATCAAGGGTTTCACTGCTAAAGTCTTCACTTCGTACAGTTCCTCCCAGGGAGGGTGGACGTGGGTGTGCCAGACAAGGGTGGGGTTGCAACCTGTTTTTAAAGCCGGGATAATAGGAGTCTGATCAGAAACAGACGGCATAGACAGATATGTTTTTAAACCCAGATTATGTTAACAGCCATGAGTCCATGAGACTATCAATGGTCATATTATAGTCGATAGTAAAAATAAACAATAAATGGTCAACTTGTATTAAAGTGGAACTCTTTGCTGATCAATCGATCGATAAAGCATGACCTAAACACTGCCAGGGTTCTGGGTTCAATTCCCACTGGGGCCAACCATGATAAGAATGTAAGTGTGGTGAGCAAGCAAACAGAATCATAAAATATAATTAATTTCCAAAGCCTTCCGGTGAGGTGTCGGTGTTCAAATACAGTCTGGGTTTGGTAACAGAACTATGACATGCATCCAACTCCCAGACACAAGTCAATAAGAGACAAGTTTTTATGTGTTTTAGACCTGCATTTATATGTGTTTTAGACCCGCATTTCGTAAGACATTGTCACTATAATAGAAGAGTTCTAACAAGGTTTTGCACTTTGCCTCTTACACATATTTTTTTGTACACTTAATTCTTCACACACACTTATTATCTGAAAAAATATATTTGCATTGAAGGAACAAATCGAACAACTTTTCTTTCTTCTCATTTATTGCATTTGATTTCACAATTACTATTCGGTTTTATTTTTAACAATTAGTTTTACAGTTGATTAATAAGTCACGATGACGTCGGCCGATGGACAGTTGGCTGATCTTATTTTCCGAAGGGGATGGGGACCCCGAGGCCAGGGGGGACCCCAGCACCAGGGGGGACCCCAGCGCCAGGGAGGAGCCCGGGGGGCTGGAAGGGCAAGGCAGGAGGGGGAGGAAACGCCATGGGGAAGCCTTGGAAGGGAGGGAAAGGGGGGAAAGGGGGGAAGACGGGCTGCTGGAACCGAGGCTGCTGCATGTACGGTCCCCTGTAGCCCCCTCTGTATCCCCCTCTGTAGCCCCCTCTGTAGCCTTGGCTCGACTGCAAACAAGAGGAAGAAGAAGAGGAAGAAGATAAGGATAAGGATGACGATATTTTATGCAAAAATTAACGTGAAAAAAAAACATGACATCTACGTTCTCACCTCGTCGCTCTCGTCTGAGCGCTTGACTCGTCTGTTCCGCTCATCAGAGAGCTGAAGAAACAAACATGTTCATGTCAACATCGTCCCTAACGTCCCATCTGGGATTAATGAAGTTCATCTTGTTCTTCATCTTAACAACAGTGTTGAGGCTGAGCCATCTTAATGGACAGTACAACCATGGCATAGTGTGGCACTTTTACAACATGATGTTTGAAATCCGCTGAAACATCCTATTTGTTTTAAACAATCACATATCAATGTATTAATTCAAACTCACTGGAAAACAGGAAGATAGTGCAATGATGCACAAGACCAAGATCACCCTTTTCATGACGGAATAACGCAACGACTGGAACAGAAAATATGCAAATAAAGACAAAAAAGTCAACAGGAACACATCTTTCAAAGCTAAGTGACTGAAGACAGTGAGAACCTCACCTCAAGTCAGTGAGAATTTTGTTTGTGGAGAAGTGACGCTGCGTCTCCAGCAGTTTAAGGAGACCCAGTGGGGATGTAGTAGACCTAGATAGACAGGGCTCTATTTAAATACATTCTCTGTCTCCGCTCATCCAATCAGCTGCAGAAGCTGTTATTTCATAGGTGTCCTGAAGGGGTGAAATGTGAGGAAATAGAGTCCCTTGATAATCCCCCCCGCCCATAGAAGGAAGCCTGTCAGCCTCAGTCATAGAGAGCCAAGGACTTAACCACTGGTCTTCTGGTCACACTGGACTGCTGTTGAAATGGGACATGATTCATCCTTTAAGGCTTTACGGTGGTAGAATGTACCAGGGGTGTTGCTTGTTTTTATTAAAGTCCTACTATATAGTCAGTATTCATCGTTTATCTTGTACGTTTCGATGACAAACGCATTGTGAAAGAAATTCTGATTAATTGGTGATTTTAAAAAAGGATTTCTTATTTTTGTCAAAAGATTTATTAGCCATGCTCCTTAGATGAACAAACACTTTGTAAGTATTAAGAATTATTGGTGCAAATCAAAGTACCAAATATGGCAACTTCAGCAGTAGGTCTCAGCGGTAGTGGCTGCGGTCGCTGGTGCAGCGCTGGGCAAGGTAACCAGCAGGAGGAAGGGCAGGAGCATACGACCAAATACCACCGACACATTTCTTATTTTCATGCATGATTTATTATAGAAGTCATACAGAGGATAACAAACTGATTTTAGGGGTTTTGGGCCGTAGGTGGAGCCGGGGTCGGGGGGGAGTTAGCCAGCAGGAATTGCAGGAACAAAGCCCATAGGTTGGCCTGGTTCTGTGGTGGTGGTGGTGGTGGGGGGAACCGGGGATACGATGGGTAGTATGACGGATACCGCCCCATCTAGAGAGACAAAAGATCTTTAATCTCAACAAAGATGGAACCTCATTGAGTTTGAGTTAGATTTGTGCAGTGTGTATGCAGCGTATGTGTCTGTGACTGATGCATCACATCTGATGGACGCCACACACCTCTCTGGAATTGGAGTCAGAGGAAGAACGAGCAATTCTCTCATGCACTTCGTCCACCTGTGAAAATATTGGTTTTAGAATTTCACCAAAGCAGTGGCTAGCATCTTGGCCCTTCAGCCAGAAGGTACTGAGTTTGGTCCCCAAAGCACAAAACCTTACCCGAAGACATTCTGGAGCAATGTGCCCTCACCCAACAGCCCCTTTGATGACATGTATCTGCTCTCTGTAAGTGGCTTTGGATAAAAGTGTCTGCTGAACGACAGAAAATACTATGTAGTAGAAAACATTTTTCAACTTACTGGAAGAGCCAGAGCCAGACTCAGGAGACATCCAAGCAGTACCAGTATCTTCATCATGATTTCACCTTGAGGGGGAAAAAGAAACTGAGAAGATTAATCAATCGGTCAAGATTGGAAGCAAAAGCATTGAAGTTTAAAACTTAATGAGTAAGAATATTACTTGATTATTGCCCCAGCAGTTGATCGAGTCCACAGCTGGATGAGTTTGATGAAGCTTGGACTGGAGTCTCCGTCTTAAATAGTGAACGCCACTCTGACGTCGGTCATGTTGAGAAATTAATTCAGATCATTATTGTGACATTGCATTCTTCTGTTGGGTATACAGGTGTGTTGTCTTGTGCAAGATGCTGGAATGTATGCAGGGTTATTTCAAAATTATGTCTTGAATATTGAATAGAGGCAAGATGACACAATATACAATCTACTGTAATCCAGGAATCAATTAATAAAGTGTTTTACTACTAATGTCTTAAAATCATACAGTTCCTCTCAGGGAGGGTGGACGTGGGTGTGCTAGACTAGGGTGGGGTTGCAACGTGTTTTTAAAGCCGGGATAATCAGAGTCTGATCAGAAAGAGACTGCATGGACGATTTTTTTTTGAAACCCAGAGTATGTTAACAGCCCATGTTAGCATAATCCATAATCCATAGTCCATGAGTCAGGCGATACGTTATTTCACTTCATTATCAAATCCACTATCAATGGTCATATTATATTTGATGGTGAAAATAAACAATAAATGGTCAATTTGTATTAAAGGGAAACTCTGTGCTGTTCAACCGCTAGTGCATGGCAACACAGGGTTCTGGTTCTGTCTTAAATTCCCAGTGGGGCCAACGAAGGCCCCGTCCACACGAAGCCGCAACGGGCGAAACCGTTTCGGTTTCGATCTATCCGGTTTCGGAGTATCTCCGTAAAGACAGAAAGCGAAACCGGGTAAATCTGTAGAAACGCTGTAGTACACATGCCAGGCCCATAAGGGGCGCTGCTTCTGCTACAGAAATCCAGAAGAAAATTAAATAAGAAGAAGAGGCGAGCATGCGCATAAAGACTGCCCCCCGAACCACTAACAACACAAACAAACAGTCAGTCAACAGTCTCAATAAATAATGGCTTAGCAACGCAACAAGGGACATGATCTGCTGCAGAACGATTACAAGCCGGTCGTCCGCCATCATCTTTGTTGTTGTGAGTTCTGAGACTCCGCGGGCTTAACAGTCATTGGCTAGAGGGTCGAGGGGTGGGGCGATGACGTCATGGTTTACGGTTTCAGCCGGTTTCAGGCGTCCACGAGAATCCAAAACGAAACTGGGTAGATTTGAAACCACCTCCGAGGGTGGTTTCAGAAGTTTACGGTTTCGGTCAGCGTATTCGCCGGCTTCGTGTGGACGGAAGGCCGAAACGTACAAGACATTTGCGGTTTCGCTATGAAATCGGCTTCGTGTGGACGGGGCCTAAGTATGTATCTACGTATGTTTGCATATACACTGTTAAAATAGTTATTTTACAGGACATGTTCTGTATTACTTTACAAATGTTGGCAGTAATTTAAATGGGTAACCTTAGGCATGTAATTAACCGTTATTTAAGATTACATTAATATTCTGTTTTTAATTTGTAGATGTTCAAATGTAATTTTACCTAAAATGTATGGTAATAGATGAGCAACGTTTGCTACAGTCCACCGGGTAGGCTGGTAGGCTGATCTATCAAGCACACATCTAGGTGGACACGCCCACCTGTGATGTCATAAGGGGCAGATTTCCAAAACGGCTTGTCACGGCTAATCACACCACACCTGGTGGCATGTCATGGGACCTTTAAAGTTGCCAGTCATTGAGCACAAGTGGTAAAAGGGATTTTAGTTTAGGGTTTAGGGTTACGCCGGCCCCCTTTTTGCAGACATTAGATTTCCACAGAGTGAACCCAGCCCCTGGTTGATAGGACGAATGGCCAAGTCCCTATCTCTTTCCAATTTATTTCCAATGTGTTTCAATGGTGAATTTTGAAGATGCTTTATCAAATTATTTCCTCGAGACCCTCTTTAATGTAAAAGAGACCCCAGGTCTCTAGCTCACTCCCAAGTGTCCTTGACCCCTAGGTCACATTTACGGCTAGAAATATTATCAAAATGCATGAGATACATGGGAAGAACTATGTCTGTTTTAATGGTTTCCATTTTTTATTTGGTGTAACCTAAGCTTTCATGGGCCTATGAAAAACAACATTGCCACGACTGACAATAAGGCTTCCTGATCTCCTACCCAACACATTACCCAACGAGACAATAGATTACAGGGCATTAAGTCGTCTTAACTTCATAAGTGACACAACAAAGCAGATTAGGCTAGCAGGATATGATCAACACCATCATATCATCAACATGACTTGACAGAATATGCACTTTTCTCCCTTTCATTTTTTTGATAGCAACTTACATTACATTTAACCTTTTATGCGTGCAAGATATTTAGAATAAAATGACAATTACGATACATAAACATATTCTATTAAGAACTAACAACTGTCAAATGGGAGTTTTCTCAAGAGCACTGAAGGGTCTGATTTACTGCAGTGTTGCTAAATACTTTGAAACAGGGATGAATCACATGGGTGGCGAGATTGGTGTGTGTTGCAATGCTATATAGATATATAGATATATATATAAGTGTCCACACCACCAGTACAACACTCAGAAACTGCTGTTGTGCAGGTAGGTGTGAATTGCAGATGTGCTTTTGTGCTTCTACTACTATTCCAAATGTTGTCATTAACCAGACTCTTTTATCCGAAACGTCTTGCAGAATTGTGTTAGATGTAATTTAGGAGCAGGTGGGGTTAGGACAGCTGGCACAGGGACGCCAATACGTAGACTGCAGACGTTAAAGTTCGAACCTAGAATCTGAGAGTCCAACAACCTAACCAATAGACTACCCTGCTCCTAATATTGAGCTTGTATGTTAATCTGCTGAAGAGAACAATCAGAAACAGAGCCTTTTCTTGGAGCAGATCAAACGGTTGATCTTTGAAAATAAAAACCCTAATAAATAAATAACCCTTTTTCTATACACAGGGGCTATTGATCAGCTATGAAATTCCTGTGTATTTTCGCCGTTCTTCTGTCCGTTGTGGCTGCTCGTGTGAGTATAACAGGGCATATGTACCTGCATGCATTGGCCGTGGCCAACAATGTGGCCATAGTTTAATATAATACATTGTCTCCAGCCTGATCCAAGCCGGCCATGGCGAAGAGGTGGACCGTTCGCTAGAGGACCTGGAGGGCCTCGATGGGAACCCAACTTCCCAGGCAGACCCACGGGGGTAAGGATGGAGTTCAACCCCTCCCAAGCTCTGGCCTTCAGTGGTTTGCTTAAGGGGCCGCCTGGGGCGGCATGTGCCCTCAACCAAGTGCCACGCCTAATCAATCTGACCGTGGATATGATTTTAACTTCCACATATGTCCTTTCTCAGATTAGCAACATTTGTAACAACAGTGCAATCTTTTTTTTGATAATAGAATGCGTTCATTTTTATATTACACTTTGTGTGCACCTCGCTGCAATGTGAGTTGAGTGTCCACACGCAGGGCCGTAGCTCTTTTAGTTGCGGATTCGCAGTAACTTTGCTAAGGACACGCACCAATGTTTCTAGGAACCTTTGACTGTAAATGCCATCGCCCTAGACACATTACGGTCTGAACCTCAACACTTCAGAGGGCGTGGAACGCCTGACAGTCATGCGCGACGCCCGCGTTCTCGGTTTGCGCCAGCTAGCGGCGTTCTCACCAGAGACTTAGCCACTGCTTTCCAGCATTATCCTTATGGTTTTGTTTTGAAACTGACACATGAAAATGTGTTTCACCCAGCCGGGAAAGTTGCCACCTGGGCATCCAGGCAGACCTTCTCACGGAGCAGGGCATGGATGTTCCCAGATGACCACAGTGGGAGCACCTGTGTCAGACCCTCAGACGACTGGGGCTCCTCCAGTGACTTCCAGGGGTGACAAGGTGCTGTGTCTACCTGATATCTCAGTGAATTAAGTCTGAATGGCTTCTTAGTGTCAATTGTGAGGATTTTTGTTTCATCTTAATTCTTTTACTCTTTCAAACAGAGTGGAGCGGAAGGGAAGCCCCTTGTTCAGGTGGGAGAAACATTAGCCACTACCTCGCAAACCCAAACTGTAAGTACTGTGGTTTAGCATAGCCTGGGTTAGCATAGCAGTTAGCAATTGTGGAACAAACAAAAATAATGCGCTTGTTCTTCTCTAACCAAAGTCTGCTGATTTGGGGCCTGCTGTCACTAAGACCACCGGCAGCCAGAGACCAGCCAGAGAATGTGATATAGTTAAATACCCATTGGTTTATGTCTGTCCATTCTGCTCTCTAGCCTGGTAGGGCCCCAGTGCCTGGCCCAGGGGCCGCGGACATGGACCTGCTGGAGGGCTTTCTAATGGGCGGGACCCCCCTGGAGCCGGGTCAGCTGGTGGGTTATTGTTCAGTGATCTTCTGATCCATCGGAACGCTGTGTTTGAAGATCTAAATATTTAACGTAAAAACATGTTCATTGTTTTAGGAGAAACAAAAGTTCATCCCCATATTCAAGGTGGGTGCATTGTACTTTGATGGACAATATAATTGTATTTTATCAATTGTATTTGCGATACAATTTTAAACTTTTACTTGTATTTGGTCATACTACAGGCTGACAATGTCTCATTTGAGGTAATATTATGCTTTTTAATCATATATTTACATCATGACAAATAAGCTATATATATATATAAACATTTCTATATGTATCACAAATTATGTGAATTTTCTTTTCAGAATGTCACTGGTCTTCACCTGAAAGAGGTAAACATTAATATGTTTTCTTCTTGACAAATAGTTTATAAACCACTGTTTGTAAAACAAGGACTTACAATATATTCATTCTTGAAATTGGTTATTTCAGGGGGAGAATATATACCTACTACCAAAGGTATTTCATTCATTTTATAATATGATTTTATGATCACTAAGGCATTTATATAAAATGCCTATAACAGCCCATATATAATTGTGCTATTAGCCCATAAACTATTTAATTAATTTCAGGATGAAAAACAACCACCCATGCCAAAGGAATCAAAGATGGTATTTATTTCTTCCAATATATGTTAGTTACCCTAGAAGCCATTATGTGTTTATCCTGAACAGTTTCGATTTTAAACTCTTTTCTCCAACAGAATGGGCTCCCTGCACCTGCGAGCATGGTATAGATTTTTTTTTAAATTATATATTATTGGTCAATTATTTGATGGATTATAAACTGACTAATACCTAATTTACAGTATGGACCGTATGGAATGCCATACCAACGAAGGCCTCAGGTAGTTAACCTCTATTTGTTTGACATTTTAAAACAGAAATCCTAATAAGAATGTTTGTTTTGCAATATATTGTTCTTTAGCAAATAATGCAGTGATGCATTGTGTGTTCCCTTGACTTTAGCCATATTTGAAGGTTGTCCTCAATCCCACTGCAACTGCAACGGTAATTTAAGTAAAACAATTCTGAAAATGGCCTAATGACAATCTCGTTTGGGTATTATAATCAATATTTTTCTTTAATAGAACAGGATATCCTTTGAATATGGGATTTACATTCCAGTGAGTACCAATATTTGACTGTATAATTTATTTGTATGTCTTAGAATACATACTGTCCAAAATATAAGGTTTTTGATACTGCAATTAATGCCATTTCACCCTTTATTGTTGTCCCCTCCAAACCACTCTTATACAAAGCTCTAAATGGGTAAGTAAATATCATTTCACTGGAGATTGGATTGTCCTTGATGTCCAACAAATGGGGTTTTAGGAAGCCTTTTCCTCGCAATTATACATATTCCAAGAGAAAAACAATAACACAAGGTGAGACACATGCTTGGGACTGGACTATTATTGTTCTCATGAAATCAGACTGATTCATTTTCAGAATGAAGCAAACAGCGAGAAGATAGCACAGCTAATCTGACTTGGCTATAAGGTAAAGTTATTTTGATTAATATAATTACACTGATACCATGCATCATCATGTATCATCGAGCTAATTATCTCTCTTGTTCCCCAAACCTTGCAGGGAGAAGTCAACAATGGTCCTTCTCAAAATGCTGAAATGGAAATGATGTGCATTCATTTCAGCTGGAGCGTCTTGTGTCGAATGATTACTGATATAATTATGTCCTTTTGTTTGCTTGCATGGTGACTTTGATCAAATTAAAAAAGTCCTTCAGCGTTTACAAAGTTCTTTATTTACCAACTTTCAATACAGTGCAGACTTCTGAAGAAGACAGTACAAAGTTTCACCTCATACCATTTCAGGTTCTTTTTTGCATAGCTGTTCCAGACACTATGGCCGTGCACATACAGTATAACCTTCCCTCAACTATCTTTTTATGGCTCAAACAGGAAAGGGAAGTTTGAGTGTCCCTGTTGAGATATAAAAGAAAGCTTGTGTTAGTATTGAAGACGGATTGTCCATAGAATGTTTGGTACAAATAAAAGCATACTTAGAGGGGACTTTTACTGTGAAAATCACAGTTCTTACCTCATCGATACCAGGCCCGACCGCGTCGCCGCGGTTTTCAGGAGGAGACGTAAACGTCTCCTTCTGAGTCATGACCTGCCGTGTCTGTTGATGACATCATAGTTACACTTCTATATAATCATACTCACAATGAAATGAGAATGAAAACCATGGTATATAATCAGACAAATCCTTCCTCTACCTGCAACATCACTCACCTTGTCTACTGGTGCGTTTGGCTGGAAAGACTGCTGAAAATGGTAGAAATATAGTATGTTTAACTACACAAAAACGACAGCAAACTGAAATTTCCTACCAATGGTGTCTTTGAAAGATTGCAGAAAATCCTCATGGAGGCCAGAGCAAGACACTCTTACACTACACTTTGGAATTTGAGCATCCAAATAGATTGATCTATTTTAATTAAACTCTAGACTCAAGTCAAAGTCAGCACTATCCAACCAAGTTCTATTACCCTGTACTTTATGTGGATCACACTTTCTTTGTGTTACATAACTCAAGGACATCAGCCAATCACAATTCATGCTCAAAGTAGCTGGTGTTTAACATCTGATGCACACTTTTCTTCAGGAGGTGTTCAGGATTCTGCTCTCCTTTGAAGGGTGACTGACCCCTAATATCAATTCATCCAATTCTCTGGGAAACACAAGAAGTCTGCTACTTCCTTCTAAAATACATCTCCAGAGTTGTCAAGCGTGATAAGGGTTCTGACAACGTTTGAGACCGCCCCTCGCACATGCTCCTGTGGTCCCCAATGTATCTGTTGTTTCTGAAACCTATCACCACTGCTGAGGTTGCGTGTTTTTGACTGTGTAGGCTGAAGTTCTGAGCCTGCAGCTAAAATCCCCTGTAAGACGCTCCGAACCAACATGTCCACACCTGCAGGGGGAGCTGTGGTTTCTGCGTTGTTCGGTCCAGGGGGGTCTGTTGGTTCGGCTGGTTCAACTGGTTCACCTGGCCCTGGTTGGGCTGCATCACCATGGGGTTCCTCTGGGGGTAGCCGTAGGGGGTCAGGTAGTAAGGGAAGCCCTGCGGAAACGGTTAGTTAGAAGGATTTAGAAGTGAGATAGATCTCATGGGGGCAGGGGATGTTGACAGGATTTTTACAGGATTTTTACAGGATTTTTCCTCCTTACCTGCATGTTCGGTTGTTGTTGGGGATATCCATACACAGGGTACTGGAACTGTGGGGTCATCTACGGATGATCATAAACATACCAAAGCACACACACAAACACACAAACACAGGGGCCAAGGCACGAACACACGTGCAAACCAAGACACACACACAAACAAACAAATTGAATTACACATGTATGAATACACACAGCTTAAAAATCATGCACTCCCAGCCACACTCATTGGTGGAGTAGTCACATGAACACCAGGTGTACAACACAACCACAGACACCTACCTGCACTGGGTTCTGCGGCTGTTGGGGCCCTGAGGGGGCGTTGGGGGCCAGGGGCCCGAGCTGGTCCTGCTGGTTGTTGGGGAGGTACACTGGGTTCAGCGGCTGGCTGCCCTGGTTGGGAGGGTACACAAACTGCTGCTGGGTGCCCTGGTTGGGGTACATGAACTGGGGGCCCTGGGGGCCGAAGGGGCTCCCAATCTGAGGGTTGAGGTTGACCACCTGGGGCGTGTACATCAATTCTGGCTGCTGCTGGAAGACGTAGGGGGGAAGCATGGAAGATCCCTGGAGGAGACGGACCAGAACAAAGAGTAAACATTCCGTTTTGCCGCTCTATGTGGTTGCCATCACAAAGGCTTTTGTGCTATTCATTGTTACGGGTAAATGTAACATGGGTATAAGGTTAGCAAGCGCCATTATCTAACTTATGAATAAGGCAAGACCCGTTGGTAACTGAATTTATGACTTTGGATCGTTACCTGCATTTGAGTTTGTCCCAGGGTCGCCAGAGTCAGCCCATTGAATCTCAGGATCTAAAAACGTGTGAAAGAGCAATGTTGATGTTGTATTGTTGTTTTATGTCTTAAATGAGAGAAACAGCCCATAAAGATGAGATATCATAGTAACGTTACCTCATTGCTGTTGCTTGCAAGGATTCCTATCCTCATCTATGAAATATCATGAGAGGCACATTACTGACCATTTCTTAAAGACAGAGAGCTGTATTTATTAAACACCTTATGAACGACACAGAGAAGAGGTTACTTACTGGAAGAGATAGACTGGTACCCAGCAGGCAAACCAGCACGAGAGTAGTCTGCAGCATCATGTTGCTTCAATAACAGCGTTAGGACCACCTGTAGCTTGAATCGCAAAAACATTGTTTCACATGTGAGATGGAATCATTGCCTTTAAAAGTAATTTTTCCAAATATTATAACACAGTAGTTGCATGCAATGCACTTACCTTTTTTGAGTTCCCTGCTCTGTAGCTGAGTGACTGCTTGACTGTTATCCTGTTTCAATTCTGTCCATATCTGCTGTTGGAGCCTGACTGTTATAGTCTGGGCGAAACATGGTGCGGTCAACAGGACAGACGCACATAACAGCAGCAGACTCTGCCAGGTCAGACAAGACGTGCATCACTGCAGTAGACTCTGCCCGGTCAGACAGTGACGCCATGAGATGGCCGGCTATATTATTATGTGGATGTCATTGTCTGCAAAATTCAAGACATGGTGAGTTTTAGGTCTTTACGATTAAGCTGATAACTTATGTCTCTCAATTAACAATGTTTGTTTCTTATGTCTTCTGGTTACAGAGTTAGGGGTTGTGATTCAGGTTGAAATTCAGGTTGTGGTTTATGTTCTTCACAGCCACTAAAAAGTGCACAAAATAACTGAAAACCAAAAGTCGCAATTGAAATTGGACATTTTGAAAGGTTTGCTCTCAACTTGTTCAGTAGTAATATGATGGTTCACCTGAGCCTTGGTTAAGGCTCCTGCCGGTGCCCTCGAGCCAAGCTAATCTTTCCTTAACAGCAACGATAGTGACAAACTACAATTATATTTGAACATATCGTTTTATATATGCAAGTTTTATTTGTATATAACTATAAAGTATTCAAAGTTAGTGTTTTTAACAAAAGTGTGTTTAGTATCGTCATTAATATTCGAACCATCACAAAGAAGCAAGATATATCTTTTGATGAGCTGTGATGTGATGCGCAGAGGAATGTGTAGTCAGATAATTGTTCTCTAGATGGCGCCATTGGTCCATTATAGATTAGTGGGTCTCATTTCACTTCATTTAATTGGCACAATGTGTTAATATATTTATCGACACACTTATATATATTATATAATGGTAAGTATATATGTATATATATATATATATATATACATTATGTATCTATATATATGTATATATTTATGTACTATTATATATATATATATATATATATATATATATATATATATATCTCTCTATATATATATATATATATATATATGTATATATATATGTATGTATATATATATATATATATATATATAATACGTTTGTTACACATACAAACTTACATATAGTAAAATCGTTGACAAACAAAACAGTATTCATGATGATGAATTAGCTCAATTTATTCATAGAAAATTGCTTTAGAAACATCAATCATTTGATTCAATATTCTTTCTGGATGTTTTAGATAGTCCAAAAACATGGTGCATGCATAAGGTCACTTTATTTTAAGCCTTTATTTCAAGCCAATTATAGCCATTATGTCTCCAGTTTATTAAAACATTATTTTAGTTGTTCTCCTTGTGGACGTCACAGGGAATGGCTGTTGTTTGCATCTCAGGTGGAGTCTGAATCTGTGACAGAAAAAGAGCGTTTAATTCATAAATGATTATACTGCTGTACGAATCAAAATATATATCGGAAAACGGGAGGCCTACCTGAGTTTCCATTGCAGTATTCCGCTGTTTCATGATTTGACGCTATTGAAAAAAATGTCATAATTAGATGTGTTCTTTTGATAGGAGTTCATTTTACACATTCACTCATATTCGAACTGACTTTACCTTGAAACGTTGAGGCAAAGCACCCCCTGCTGGTACACCCTGTTTTTACAGTCAAAGAGTGTTTAGTTACCATGTAATACAGACCATGTTTGTTACAGTAACACATGCACACACACACGTGAGCATACACACACAGACACACACAAACACATACACACACACACACACACACACACACACACACACACACACACACACACACACACACACACACACACACACACACACACACACACACACACACACACACACACACACAAACACACGTGACCTCAGCAAATTATTCCTTTTGTCGACTTCAATAAATCAACCACTTATAATACTGCAAAGGGAATTTACTTAATACAAGAGTTGATCATTTGTTGGTTTTCATCCAACAGATGTCCCATACCATTACCTGTTGTTGAAGGGGGTTGAATCCTGCCATTTGAGGAACGCCCATATAAGGAACCTGTCCATAAAACAGAATATTGTATTATCATTCAATTGAGACCGACCAAGGTATTGCCTTAATCAACAGATATATTTGAATAACTGTCTATGAATGATACTAACAGCATTACTGATGGTACTAACTAAGTTGAATACAAGCATTACTCAATATATGCATGCATACAGCAATAACTAACAGCATTACCTTAAACATTGTGGCAGACTAACAGAGTTACCTTACTTTATAAATTAAACATGTATTGTGGTATACTAACAGTGTTTCCTTAAACTCTTTAAATTACACATGACTAGTGGTATGCTAATAGAGTTACCTTTAACTCTATAAATGACACAAGAATTGTAGTATACGAACAGCGCTACCTTTAACTCTATAAATGACACTTAAATTATGGTATACTAACAGAGTTACCTTTAACTCTATAAATGACACATGTATTGAGGTATACTAACAGAGGTACCTTTAACTCTATAAATGACACATGAATTGTAGCATACGAACAGCGTTACCTTAAACTCTATAAATGACACATGAATTATGGTATACTAACAGTGTTGGCTGCAGGGACGGGGAAAACATTGGAGACACCAATAGGTGAAGGAGGTAGGGCCAGGGGTTGGTAGGCGTAGGCAGGAGCCCCTTGAACAAACTATCAAAAGGAAATTAAATCTGAGATCATTACACGACATCACTACACAACGTTTAATGTTGGCATCTGCACTTTTGGTGTCTTGGTTTGTTTGAGGTCTGTCCATGAGGTCTTGTTTATGTGTGCCTCAGGGGTGGTTCATGTGATTATGCTGTTATCCCTTGATCAGTGAGCGCTTTTGA
The DNA here is from genome assembly GCF_026213295.1 of Gadus chalcogrammus. Lineage (NCBI taxonomy): Eukaryota > Metazoa > Chordata > Actinopteri > Gadiformes > Gadidae > Gadus > Gadus chalcogrammus. The sequence goes on along the minus strand of NC_079414.1, from coordinate 10,201,174 downwards.
AAACTATCTCTTTTTTGAATATGCTGGTTTTGAAAAATAGTTTTTTGTGACCATCACTTTTTGGGGGAAGGCTTGTTTCTGAAAGAGATTGGTGCAGAACCAGACCAGGTTCTGATGGACCTACCTGGGCCACTGGCTGGCCAGCAAAACCAGCACCTGCTCCTCCCATCATACCGGGAGCGAAGCCTCCTCCTCCCATCATACCGGGAGCGAAGCCTCCTCCTCCCATCATACCAGGAGCGAAGCCTCCTACTCCCACCATCCCGGGAGCGAAGCCTCCTCCTCCCATCATACCAGGAGCGAAGCCTCCTCCTCCCACCATCCCGGGAGCGAAGCCTCCTCCTCCCATCATGGCAGGGTTAGCTCCGTTCATCATCCCGTTCATAGCCATCATCCTCATCAGCTTCTGTAGTCAGGACCAGCCAGGTTATTTTCTATCTCACTGGAAAGTTACAGCAGAATGCTCGTTTTGTGTTAATTTGTTTGAGTTTTTACCTTGGTGCCTGCGTCGACCTAAAGAATGAAACACGAAAAGATAAAGAAACAAATGTATTCGATTTCATTCATAGAAAAACAAGAGATATTGACAGAAAGAAAAATACATAGACAAAGAGAATGAGAGAGAGGGTGTATGCGTGTGTGTTTGTCTGTCTGTGTGTGTGTGTGTGCGTGCGTGCCGGCGTGCGTGCATGTGTGTGTGTGTGTTTGTAAGAGAGAGATAGAAGGACAAACAGACAGATCCTCACATTACAAATGGCGGCTGCCAACGTCATAAGAAGAAGATGATTCATGATCCTCGGTCTGAAATTGTTGCCAAAAGTCAGAAGAAAATTTGAATCACAGCCTAGAACATGTGTTGGTGAATATTGTTTCAATATGAGATACAGTGTCTACATCTGACAGAATGTATCATTCACATCCATGTACTTTGTTTACACTTGTTAATCACAGAATACATCCTGTAAATCACCAATGCTGCGTTACATACCAAGGAGTTACAACGATGCCTGGACTCCACGTTCAGCTGCACTAGGGTGGGCGGCTCATCCATAGAGACACCTTATATCGCTGGGAGAGATCGTTGGGAGCCAATTAGAGACGCACATTCTGTCACTTATGGGTCATTCAGGCCTGAAATAGCTTTTCTTTTTTTCAAAGGATACTTCGATAATACCAACACAATATGAGTTCTATTTTTAAAGATATTTTCAGCCTAGATAGCCACCAGGCTAACACCGTTTGCTGGTAACAACACTGTGATTCAGCAATGTGGGGATAGTTAGTCAACAGCCCAGAGACAAAGAGTTTGGAACACCAAATCCTGTGGACAGTGGTTACAACGCAAACCACAGATGATGTGGAACGGTGGGACATCACTCACCTTCCATCATTAAAGTTATTAGCTGCGGTTAAAGCATAACTCACCTACCTGGATATGTTTTGCTTATTTGCACATCTCTTTCCCTAAATGCCACTTTGAATTCTGCTGTTATATGTACTTTTCTATCGTACAGAAAACTACAAATGCAGTGCTAATGCAGTACTAAACTACTTTTTGTTGCTAGTCCCACTACTATTATGTCTGCCTCACCTCTGAATCCCTTTGAACAGAAACCCAGTCTGCTAAATTACTGAATGTCATGTAAATATGAATATGTTGTCCAGTTCTTACTTGAGAACCCTGGATTTGAAATCAGGCAAGGCAAGGCATACACATAGCATACACAAGGCAGACTCAAAGTGCTTCACATATGAACATTGTCATACAATAAAATAAATAAAAGAAAACATATGCAAAAAATGAGTAAAACAGATAAAGGAAAATAAAAGGCAAGGAAAAAAAAAAAAAGCATTTTAGAAAGTGCATTGTATTTAAGTCCAGATCAATAGTCTCTCTGGTACCCACGTCGGGACTCCAACCCGACCTTAAGGAACAACAGAACCGGAAGCTGTGCTTCCGGTTCTGTTGAGATCATTCATAACTGCTGGTATGGTACAGTTCTGTTGTAGATTCTATAAAGATTATTTCAGATTTATACACTGAAAAATTGACAAATTAGTACGTATTCAGTTCACATTTCAGATTGGATGACACAAGAAAGATTCACATCTGAGCTCCCAGACCGCCTGAGGTTGTGTGTGGAGTTATATATGGGCCTTGTGGTTGAGCCATACTGTAAAGTCTGCTCTACCAGACGTCTGCTCCAACAGACGTCTTTCATCTGAGGAATGTATGTGACATAATGTAGTACACTAGGGTTGCATAGATGACTTGGTCTTGTCACAAGAACCTGATTGTTCAATTGGCTCTAAAGGCCTCACATCGGGATTGACTTGAATTTAATTTATCAAAATGAAACATTCCCTTCTCAGTAAATTTAAAATTAAGAAATGTTATAGTGCATTTAAAAATAGCCTGATTAGTAAGAGGCTTTACTTGAAATGAATGTCAACAAAGTCACAATCCCCTTTCCCATCTAGGTCTACATGAAATAAGGGAATGCTAAGGCTTGTACATCAGAATGCATCATTTGTTTGGGGATACTCAGCATAAATATATCATTAGGCTAACAAAGACTTTGTTTTGCCGTGTGTAGCAGGAGAAACACTGTGTCAGTTCCAAACACAAAAATACAATCCCCTAATGACAAATCATTTCCTCTTTAATTACGAAACAACTACCAAAAACACATAACTACCAAGACAATAACAAACATTGCCGTGCTCTTATGCTTCCAAAATGGAGGCATCAATGTGATGTGATGTCAAGATGGGCGACCCCTATAGTCTTAGTAAATAGTATTTTTCGAATAGTGTCTTTGATATCGGCGTTTAATTGATTCTAATAAGTAATAAAGTACTATAATAAAGTAAAGTGATCAGAAATTAAAAACGTTATGGGCAACACATGGCTGCCTTATTGGATGTGTTCTCTGGTTGAGCCGTGTCTTTTTCACAGTGTGGTGGCGTCCCGCGGTGTTATGGTATGTAGAGTCGTTGTCTGGGATGTGTTTGGCCCGGCTTGCGCCCTGCTGACAGCGTGAACCACCCCACCACATCCCGGCAGGTAAACACCCTCTCAGGGCGTCTGGAGCTTTGCATTAATTACATGCTGCCTGCCGTGCGGTTTCCAACACAAGTCCTCCTATAGCAGTTAGCTCTGGTGACAAATGCCTCTGTCTCGCCTTCTCCAAATATAACTTCAGATGTCTCAATATGTTGGGTACTGTGTGTTTGTGTGTGTGTGTGTGTGTGTGTGTGTGTGTGTGTGTGTGTGTGTGTGTGTGTGTGTGTGTGTGTGTGTGTGTGTGTGTGTGTGTGTGTGTGTGTGTGTGTGTGTGTGTGTGTGTTCCCACACTGTCATTTCTGTTAAGTGGCTTTTGTCCTGTTTTTCTTTATGGTTGTTTGTTACTATGTGTGTTGACCAAGATGGTGGCCTATAATTGAGTGATCAGGTATATCACCGTGGATTTCATGGGTCTGTAGTAGAAGATTAGATCGGACCAAATAGGACCAAGTATTACCCAAGTAGAAACTTCATGTTCTGTTACCAATGCTGAATCACACCTCAATGGCCGAAATACAAGTTATCTCTGTCCGTTAACAGTGATATTCCCAGGCCTTTTGTACGCAGCCTCTATTAAATAGTATGATGGGACACGAAAACGCAATTTCATTTATATACATGTTTTATTGGTTTATCATCACAGTGTTGATTCATATCACAAAACACATAAAATCACTCAACAATCAGGGCACCTACAGGAAGCAATCATCAGATGTCTGAGTGAATGCTGGTCTCAGACGGTCATCTGCTCCTCTGTGTCCATCCCAGAGGACTCCTCCTCCGCCGGCCCCGTCGGACTCGCCGTCGCCCCCATCCTGGCCAGCGCCAGCATCCTCCCACGGTTGGCCGCCACCGAGCGCCTGGCCCTGGCCCGGCCCGCCGCCACGTTCCCCACTGCCCCCCTCAACACCGGCCCCTGCTGCAGCTGGCTCTGGAGAATCTGGTTCTGCGGGTTCAATGGCACCAGCTGGAGCTGCTGGCCCTGGAGAAACATGGGCCCCCGGGGGCCCCCGTGCTGGGACAGCACTGTGTACAGGGGGGCCCCTCCGACGCCGGCAGCACCCACCTGGACAACCCCACCCTGGGACTGGGGTATCAGATTCACAGCTTGCGGCCCCAGGAAGAAGCCCCCTGCGCCCTGCTGCAAAGGCCCGAAGGGGTCCAGCTGCTGCTGCTGCCGAACCGGGCCCTGGGGGCCCTGGGGGGCCAGGGCATTCCCGAAGGGCTGGATGAAGAAGGACCCCCCCACCGGAACCAGCTGATACGCCGGATTGATGAGTGGCTGCAAGCCGTTCTGAGGAAGGCCAGCGCCGTTCTGAGGAATGCCGGCCGCAACGCCACCGCCTCCAACGCCATTGTTGTTGTTGTTGTTCCCGCCCCCGTTGCCAGCGGCAACCTCGCCACTTCCTGAGGACACCCCCCCCTCTGCCAGCAGAGCAAGGGTGTGAAGGATGAGCCACAGCATTCCGAACATGGTGAATCTCATAGAGGACGGTTCACAGATGACCTGGCGTCCTCGACCTTGGCGCCTTTATACAGAACCTCAGCTTACACAGCACCACTCTGATTGGACCTGGCACGTTAAGATGTCCAATCAGAACGCTTCCTCGCAACACAACAGGTTTGTGTAGTCTCCTTTTGGCAAGGTCATGGTGACCATGAGTGTGTCAACCGTCTATTTTCTGCTTTCTTACAGCGTCCAGGAACAACATTATTCAGGATTTGCTGGTGAACCAAGCAAGCCTCAGTGGCTAGTGTTCTCACTGTGGCAGCCCGCTGGCCTGGGTGTCATCGTTTGATGTCATGTGGGAATGATGCTGCTGAATAACAGTGTTTATTTCATCAACCCATTCGCAGTAACAACACTCGAGTCTGTGAAATGTCCAACCAGCTTTAATGAGAACCGTAAGCATGACAAAACACTTGAAGTTACATAGAGAGAGAGAAGAAAAAAATACATAGAAACCATAACAAACAATAATCCAGTTTTACCACTTTTATAATGGTAAACATCTTTCTTTTTATTCTTAAAATACTTCTAGAATAATGTGTCATCAAAGCACAAAAACATTTAAAATACTCTAATTGAGTTTCACTAGTTTAATTTTTTTCCTTTGATATTTTCTTTCCATTCTTAATACTTTCTTTCCAAACACTTGTAAACGCACCCCCTTAATGAATGTATTTATATGTATTACTGTATGTGTGGATAATGATGAATGTTGATTATACGGTTAACATCACTTGGGTAAGAACACTGGCTCCCCAAGGGCAGCCCGACCCCGTTCCCTCGGTCACAGAGCACCAACAGAACCATGATTATCGCCATCGTTTTACATTGTCAGTGCCTTTTGATAACATATTTAAATGTGCCCTACTTGCTGACCGCTTTGTGCGTGCTGCCTGTTACAACACTCGAGAAACGGACCCTCTGGTAGGCAAAGTACTTGAGGGCACTCAGAAGAGGAGGTTCACATCCATGTCCTCTGTGGAGGGAAATACAAGGGAAAAGTATTTTTCTATTAAATTGAAGAAATTACGCCATCAAACAATCGATAAAAATGACCAAATTACCTAAATCAAAGCTTATATCACGATTTAGGATGCAGTCTGAGGTGTAGTCTGACTATGGATCTTGGGATATAGACAGGTATAGATATTGGTACGGACAGGTAAAGAACTGGGTATAGACAGGTATAGACAATAAAGACCTGGATATAGACAGACATAGACAGGTAAAGATCAGGGTATAGACAGGTATAAACTTGTGTATAGACAGGTATAGACGGGGAGAGACAGGTAAGGACCTGTGTATAGACGGGTTTAGACAGGTATTGACCTGGGTAAAGACAGGTATAGAACTGGGTAAAGACAGGTTTAAACCTGTGTTACCTGTCCAAACCTGTGTTTGGACAGGTATTGACCTGGGTATGGACAGGTATTGACCTTGGTATTGACAGGTATTGACCTGGGTATGGACAGGTATTGACCTGGGTATAGACAGGTATTGACCTGGGTATGGACAGGTATTGACCTGGGTATTGACAGATATTGACCTGGGTATAGACAGGTATTGACCTGGGTATGGACAGGTATTGACCTGGGTATTGACAGGTATTGACCTGGGTATGGACAGGTATTGACCTGGGTATAGACAGGTATTGACCTGGGTATGGACAGGTATTGACCTGGGTATTGACAGGTATTGACCTGGGTATAGACAGGTATTGACCTGGGTATGGACAGGTATTGACCTGGGTATGGACAGGTATTGACCTGGGTATTGATTGACAGGTATAGACCTGGGTACAGACCTGGGTACAGGCCTGGGCACAGAGAGATATAGACTTGGGGAATCCGACACAGATGCTTACCCTCCTTGATCCCAAAGCAGTGGGCCCACTCGCGGAAGGAGACCTGCTTGTCCTGGTCTCCATCACACTCCTGGAAGAAGCGAGAGGTGCAGTGCTCCATGGGAACCAGAGGGACCCTCAGGGGGGCCAGCTCAGAGTGGGACAGGAGCCTGGAGGGTGTGGGGGGGGGGAATACCATTTAGTTTACCCATGTTTAGTTATTTAGCAGACGCTTTAATCCAAAGTGACACACATGTTGAGCTGAGATGTTCTTTATTTATCACAGATTCATCACAGGACATTATGCTGAGGCTGAGAACAACCAAAGCACACGATCAGAATTGATCGTGTGGGATGCTAAGGCAAGTTTATAAAAAAAATATTGGGAGAGTACAGATTACACATCCACGATTGGAGATCAGGAGATAGAGCCAACGTTTTGAATACAAGAGCAAAACAATAAGTCAAGTCAAGTTTCTAATGAAGAATTTCCTCATGTTAAAAAAATATATATATAAATAAAATGAAGAGTAACCCTTCATCAAAATGGCTCATTTAAAAATGGTCAGCCAATTAGGTTAAGAGTCATCGCCATTAAAGCGTTTTCGGTGCAGTATGATTACTAGAATCAGTGCATAGGGAAATAGTTTGAGTCTGAGAAAAGTCCAAAGACAGAGTTGGCCTTTTTTCGTATTAGACAATCACCTATGGCTCAAATATCAAAGTGAAAGGTACCTGTCAGAAGGGTGCTTGTCCATCTGGGCGAACTGCCAGTGCACGGGGTAGATGTACAGGTTGTAGTTCTTCTCAAAGTCCTGGGCCAGCAGGTCTAGGGGGTGATCGCCTGCATGGAGCTGGCGCTCATTCTCATGGATCTTCTTCACCTGCGCTCATCACAGAAGGATGCAATTAAAATTCACACAGAATTTAACTGATTTAATGACGTGTGTCTTCAGCCTCACCGAATAGTTCTCAGGGAATATGTCGTTTTGGATGAGGGATACAATAATCATTGGGTTTGGATTTGGGGATTTTAGGCTCCCCAAATAGTATATAATGTAGTATTGTATAATATAGTATAGTGAAATACACTATAGTTTACTATACTAAACTCTACAATACTATATTATACTATCGTGTAATATACTAGTATATTATAGTATAGTATAGTATAGTATAGTATAGTATAGTATAGTAACTAGTATACTATAATATAGCATATTATGGTATAATATAGTATCATATAGTATAGTCTCATGGCCTGTCTTTGTCTTCATGTTGTTTAGTGTTTGTTCTCCAGATGTCCTCTATACATGTCCTCTATATGTCCTCAGACTTTCCCTCCCCTTATATCTCCCGACTCTCCATCCCCTCATTCCCCTCACCTGTGTTTCCTTATCTATCTTCCAACCTGCAACTCATTCCCGATCACTCTCCCCCTATTTATACAAGTTCCCCTCCTTTGTTCCCTTGTCGGCTCTTTGTTATTGTCATGTCCCTTGTACTTCACGGTTTCCAAACTATAAGTGTGTTTCTGTCACGGTCGGGTGCTGGCGAGGCAGGCGGAACAAAGAGGTATTGATCCCAATGCGGACGAGAACTCTGGGAATGAGACAAAAGGGCTTTAATAATGAAAACACACTAATCTCCATGAACTGACCGAAAAACAATCACAATTTGGAAACCGCAAAGAACAAGGAACATGACACAAACAAAGAACCAACAAGGGAATAAAGGAGGTGAACGTGTGAAAATGGGGGGATATTGATTGAGAGGGAATGAGTCGCAGGTGGGAAGATAGATATGGACACAAAGGTGAGGGGATGGAGAGGCCGGAGATGTAAGAGAAGCGAAATTCTAAGGACAACTGGTCATCAAGGGGAGAAGGAACACGGAACAACATAAAGATGAAGCAAACATGACAGTTTTGTATAGTAAGGTCAACACTGTTGTGTTGTGTGAGGCTACCTTGATGCGCTGCTTGGACGTGAGGAACCCTGGGCTCATGGAGTCGTGACTGTACAGCTGGAGCAGAACGTTCTTCAGCCAGTCCCTCATCCTCAGGGGGAACTGGACCAGCTCACTGTCCAGGCAGGGAGCCAGCACTGACACACACACACACACACACACACACACACACACATGCACACACACACACACACACACACACACACACACACACACACACACACACACACACACACACAAACACATGCAGGCACACACATACAAAAACACACACACACACACATGCACACACACACACACACACACACACACACACACACACACACACACACACACACACACACACACACACACACACACACACACACATACATGCAGGCACACACATACAAAAACACACACACAAACACACACACACACATGCAGGCACGCACATACAAACACACAGACACACACACACAAACATATGCAGGCACGCACACACATACTCATACACAGATGTATGGTAAGAAAGAAAGACAGACCCACAAACACAAACGGACACAGGGTGAATAGAGACGGAGAAGCAGTCAGGCCAATCCATCAACAGTCAGACAAACAGACGTTCCACCGGAGCGACAAGCAGATATACAGACAAGCCAATGCACAAACAGACAATCAGACAGACAGTCAGACAGACATATAGACAGTCAGAGAGACATTTTGACAGACAGCCAGATAGTCGAAGTCAGACACACAGTCAGACAGACATACAGACAGTCAGACAAGCCAAGGCCCAGACAAGCAGAGGGAAGGCAGTAATTAGTTGTGAGTTAGCCTTGAGCTATATGCTGAATGAAGGAATGCTGAAAACAGGGTGTGGGTTTGAACCCCTGTGAGGTCATACACTTGCAGGGCCCCGTGTAGTCGAGGTGCAGTTTATGTCCTCGCTTAGTTCCCTCCAGGTTGCATTTAGTAGCAAACAGCACACATGCCGTGTCATATGTTTTATTATTGGTCCCACAGACCTGCAGAAGTGAAGAACACCAGACAAACAAAATCAACTGTCAAGTTAGGCTTTTCGGCCGGATTCTGTATGCATAATTTCACCTGCTTTTCGGGGCGAATTTATGAATTAAATGTTCAGAACTCACGTGATCAAATTCATTGACGCTTGCAGGACATTTGGTGGGCTCCTGACAGACACACGCAGGCTTCAGGTCTGCGTCCAGCATACAGGCCTTCCCACGCTTACAGCGGAAGTCCATGCACGGGTCTACAAGAATATAAATTCCAAAAATAAACCAGACCATCTGACACTATAGTATGCTTCATTTTTTGTTTGAATCTGAGATCATCTCCTTCAACAATTGTTCAATTAATTGTTCCAGTTCATTGTACAGTTTATATTTTTGTTGTTATATATACCCCATTAGAAAAGCCTAATTTGTATGCGTATAAACAATTTGTGTCTCAGTAGCTATTTAAATGGTTTTAATAAATGGATGGATAGCAACAGCTAAGCTCGAGGCCCTCATTAAAGGCACCCAGTGCAACTTTATGTAAACATTCAATGAAAAATAAACATTCAATTTCTAGTCTTTTTTACACGTAGTAAGTTTCAATAACTCCATACCATTACATATCGACATTCAAGGAGCAAAGATGAGACGTCACTGTGTGGTGAGAACTGATAGAAAATCGTAAACAACAACAATCGCCGGTGGGGAGAAGCCATTTTTCCATTGACTGGAAGCCTGCTTTATTTATTGTAGGTTACAAAAAATAAAGAAAATGGCGGCATTGTTGTTGTTATCGATTTTCTATCAGTTCTCACCACACACCGACGTCTCATCTTTGCTGCTTGAATGTCGGTATGTAATGGTATGGAGTTATTGAAACTTACTACGTGTAAAAAAGACTAGAAATTGAATGTTTATTTTTAAGCCTCGAAAGTTGCACTGGGTGCCTTTAAAGCCCTGACATTCCAGTCCCGGCTGGGAGTTTACACAGGACTTTAGTTCAACTTCATGTCCCTCATTGATTCCTTAAGCCCGCCTGGTTGTGTTGTTGTAGCGACCATTAGGCTAGGTTAGCGCTATTCATGTGGAAGTTATACCAAAGTAACCCAGTCAGCACTTTTCAATCAGGGGGGGTTGGGGGGGTAATGGGTGCCTCCAGCGTGGAAACCTTTTGGTGGTCTTCATGTGCTGGTGGAGGATGAAAATTCAGTTTATCCTGAAATGACCAGACCCTTACTGAAATGACCCGACCCTAACTGAAATGACAAGACCTTTACTGAAATGACCAAGGCACAACAGAAATGACCGGGTGCTAACTGAAATGACCAGGGCATAACTGAAATTACCAGGTGCTAACTGAAATAACCAGGCCCCAACTGAAGTGACAAGAATCTTTCTTATATGGCCAGGCCCTAACTGAAATGACCAAACCCTAATTGAAATGCTGAGCCTAACTGAAATGACCATATGCTAACTGAAATGAACAGGCCTAGCTGATATTATCAGGTGCTAACTGAAATGATCAGAACCTAACTGAAATGAGCAGGGGCTAACCGATATGAACAGGTGCTAACTGATATGAACACTTTCTAACCAGAGGCGTTTTCTTTCTGATGACTGGCTGGTCTGGTGCTGGGGTAGAGTTCAGCCGTGGACCGGATCTGGACTGGATTCATTCCCACTAAAGGAGCCTGTATGTGTAAAGAAAAAAATGGTTATAGCTGTGCATAATATACGTATATATACATATTCCATGTAGAGGTGGACATTTCAGTTCCAGAAAGTACAACTCCATGCTAGTGTTTCCAGACCACCTTCTGTATAGAGTGTAGTGTAGTGCAGTAGAGGTACTGCTTAAAATCTGCTGATTAAATCCACATTTTGCACAGACTTTTTATTTTTACTGCCCACCTCTATTCTCTCTTTTACATTCAATCCCTCATATCATACGGTTTACAACTGCCTTAATTGCTCTGGAAGATGGAGAAGTGTCCAGTACCCATTTCCCCGTCCGCCTCCTCTTGTTCTTGGGGTCGGTGCTGTCAGCGTTCGGCCCCTGTGCTTCCGGTTCCGGACCACGGCCAGCCTCGTCCCCTTGCACAGCATGCTTCCTCGCTCGCTGGCGCGTCGACTTTCCTTTCTTTCCCTTTGGGACGCTCCCGGTGTGGTTGCTGTCCTTGTCTCCTTCTGCCTGGTTCCCCTTATCCATCGCTCCTCCATCGCCCAACCCCCGAGAGCTCTTAGGGGTCGCCAGGAGCTGGTCCTCAACCAGTTTGGGTCCGTTGCCATCCTCTTTGTTCTCCTCCTCCTTCACACTTTGCTCACCCAGGAGCTCATCTTGTCCTTGATCGGCCATTACTTCCCTTTCTAATGCATCAACGATTTTCAAGTCTTGCTCGTCCATGATTATGGTGGGTATTAGTTTAACGCTGTTAGGCTCCTCGATAGCCTGATTGTCTGAGCCCTCTCCCTTCAGGAGGGGTTGGGTATTGTGGCTCTTTAGATGTTCCTTCAGGGGTTGTAGCTCAGTGTTCAGGGGCTGTGAGAGGTCAGCATCAGATGCATAGTCAAGGTCAGCTAGAATCTCTGAATCAGTGCTCCCATCTGCTCCATCTACTGCTGATCCTGCCTTGATGACAGCCTTTATCTCCTCTTCTTCCTCATGAATTTTGGCCTCTTGTTCATCATCTTCCTTTGCCTCCTCTTCCTCCAACATCTTAATATATTTTTCCATAGTTTGGCCGTGGTCCTCCCGCTCTTTCTCCTCCTCCGCATCTTCCTGGTTTTCCGTTATTTCCCCTTCCTCCTGAGGGTTCTCAGTGTCCTGGTCGGCTTTCACTTCCTGTCCATCCACCCCCCCCTTGACTTCCTCCTCCACATCCTGTTCCTGTTCCAGTTCTCCATCAGTGTCTTTATTCAGAAGGTCTACCAGTTCCTCCTCACTCAGCAGGACGGCGGTGCTCTTCTCCCCCCCCTGGGTGGCCTGCAACACTCCTTCCTCCTGGGTGTTAGCATTAGCATTAGCATTAGCATTAGCATTAGCGCCAAGCTCCTGGTCTTCCTGTTCCCCACTGCCGGCCTCTAATGAGACGAAGGTGGGCAATAATTGTTCTGCGTCCGCCTCTTCTGGGAGGACGTCCTGAACCAGGAAGAGATAATAGTTTTTCATCATTACACTCATGCTCATATTTGATTTTATTGATCCAAATATTTTGCTAAGTATGCAATGGCGTTAAATGGATTCGAGGTTAAACAATACCTTGTGTTTGGCTGTGTGTGAGGACTTGGACAAGGCATGATGTTTGTTGTGTGGTTTGCTCTTCACCTGTTTCAAATTAATTTCAAATGAATTTGATATAAAATAAAAAAATGGAAATAGGCTTTTTCATCACGGTTATTGAATAAGCTGCAACAATAGGTATACAATAAATTAAATAATATAGAAAGATGTAACTTACTGATAAGGCAAAGGTGGTTGCAAGCAAGAAAATGCAAACTAAGTGTCCCCTCATACCTGTAAACAACAACAAAACTTCTGTAACAAGTACCAGTAACTTTAATATAAAAAGTCAATAAAAAACACAGGCAAATATAATAAGAAACATATTCCATATTCTGTATTCTGTAATATGAATAAGACCCATACTTTTCAAAATAAAGTTTCCCGGTGGAATCTGTATTCTGCATACACAACCATGCAAAGTCAAGCCCTGGGATTAGCCTGCTCTGTTGCCAAGGCTACGGGCCCGTTAGATGCACCAGTCCCATTCAGGGCTGGTAGGGACTAGTGCAAATAGCAGCAGCTACCAGACTGGAAACAAGTGGACTGAGTACACAAACGTTTTGTGATCGAAGATGGAGAAAAAACAGATGTCCCAGCGCATGCCAAGTGTAGCGCGGCAAGCCAGCAGGGCTCCAAACATGTTTGTAGGCAACAGGATTTAGAATTTACATTTATATCAAAAAGTGGTTAATCTTTCAAATCGTATCGTAACTATTGTGTGCATCGTATTCTGCAATGTACATCTCGTTATCAAGATCACATTTTCAACGATTCACATATTTTCTTCTTTGGAAAGTCCTTTTCAGGACACTTGTATTAAATTAAATGGAAATGAACAGATGCCTACAAATATAGGCTAGGACATATGTTATGCTTGTGTTTGGAAGGGGAGTTCAATGACTTAGTCATCACTTTTGCAGATTGTCCATACCTTTTCCCATCGACCTTCATCTACATAACTTTTTAACTATCAAGCCTATATTACATGAAGCAAGAACCAAAAAACACATCAATGTCAATGAAAGAAATAAAGAAAAACAAAAAAAAGCTATTTGATAGCAAGAAATTATGTCACACATTTAACCATCCACTATTCTTTGTTATATTGCTTTGAGAATACATAATTTCCCCTAATGTAAAGTGCTGGTAGTAACGTTACCTGAGGTTAGAAGTTACCAAGATAGGTTCAGGTGTTTTAGTCCTGTGTGGAGTCTCTGAAGACTTGCGGTCGTACCCCTGGCACAGTATTACACTATCTGAACCCTCCCTCCTTCACCATTACCTCCTCACACACACATGCACACGCACACACGGGCACACGCATGCATACACAAAGCCATGCATACACAAAGGCATGCATACACACACAAACCTACACACACCCACACACACACACACACATATATGTACACCAGCACATGCTAAGATAGACTTATACCAAAGTTGCACACATATACACACACACACACACACAGCCGCATGCACGCACAAACACACATACACACAAACATAAAAGTGCATGCACACATACACACTTATTAGGTTATTAGGTAGACACAAAGGAACAGTGACACACACACATACATAAATAAGGGTGGGGTCTCGATTGACAGCAAAAAATTCCTACACAAATAAAAAGGTGTCTACCACTAGAATTCACAAGCACGTTTAAAGATGAGGTTATTTAAAGAGATCCAATTGTTATTTGGTTACGGTTATAACAAGAGGTTATAACTTATAATGTAACCTCTTTGAGTTACATTACAAGAACTGTTTCATCACAAATATAAGTCCCAATTTATTCCACTAGATGTCGCTCTACAACAAAGTCTCGGTCAGAAGCTTCTTTCTGAACTAATATGTTGGCAAATTTCAACCTTACGTAAGAATGAAACATCAATGATATGACTGCACATATTCTATGTTTGTATATTTCTTAATGAAAAAGGATAGTCTTAGATACTCTTCAAGATAGCCTACAGGAAGAATGTTAAGGGTCGCAATGGTCCTGAACCTTCCGTTACGAAAGGACAACAAAACCTCAAAACATCCAAGTTCGACAAATATCTCGAAATGGCGAAACATGGTGAGTGAATGTGTAAACAGTTCACTGGGGCATGTGAGCCCAGCATCAATTATCTCCCACTCACTCCACCCTACGTTCAACCATTGCATCCCAGCGAACCGGTAGCTGTGGTTTCCTGGACAGCTCCAGACGAGTGAGAATTTGGCCTAATTACATGTTCTATTTACATAGTTCATATCGGAAGTTAAACGGAGAATTCCCTCTGTTGTTTTTCTTCAACCTTACCATATAAGTACTTCCACAGGAAACGAAAAGCAACATGCCCATTCAAAACACACAGTATGTTCGCTGCTTGCAGGACTGGACCAAGGCATTGACCTCACAGCTCACCATATTTTGTGGTTCTGTTGTGAAGTCTCAAGCTTACAGGCCTTAGCATTTTGCAACAACCACAAAAATATGTATGATTGAAAACTGGGATAATTCACCCGACTACAATAAAGAAAGATATGTCAAGATGTTTGATGTAGTTAAACACTGGGCTGAACCTCCTCTTTGTGTGGGTGCGTGGTGTTTTCTCCACAAACTGTAGCCTATGGTTTAAACCTTAACATGCTCTACGTCCCAGCCATGAGGGGGTGGAGACGCTGGCTGGATTACACTGTGTGTGTGTGTGTGTGTGTGTGTGTGTGTGTGTGTGTGTGTGTGTGTGTGTGTGTGTGTGTGTGTGTGTGTGTGTGTGTGTGTGTGTGTGTGGTTGAATACGTCTGAAGTGAGATGTATATATGTGTCTGTGTATGCCCTTATGGTAAGTGTGTGTGTGTGTGTGTGTGTGTGTGTGTGTGTGTGTGTGTGTGTGTGTGTGTGTGTATGTGTGTATGTGTGAATGAATATACATGCCTGTGCCTGTATGTGTGTTTTTGTGTATGTCTGTGGTTGTCTTTATGTGTATGTGTGTGTGTACTTCTTTATACGTGTATAGATCTGTGTGTGTGTATGTTTGTGTTTTAGATTTGTGACTGAATCTATTTGCGTACAGATGTGATTGCTGCATTCATGTGTATGTGTGTCTGAGCGGTGGTTTGTGCATGCGTAATTGTGTGTGTTTATGTGTGCCTATAAATGTGTGTGTCTGTGCATGTATGCTGCATGTGTTTGGGCGGGAGGGTGTCTGTGGTTGTCTATATGTGTGTGACTCTGTCTGTGTGTGGGTGTGTCTGTGTGTACGTGGCTGTCTATATGTGTGTGGTTGTCTGTGTGTGGTTTTTGTGTTGGGCTTCCGGAACAAGCGCACCTTCAGCCCTCCTTCCCAGGAGGAAGTGATGCAAGCGTCTTAATTGAGGTTTCTGGTACATTTATATAGACCTTGCTCGCCCCTCGCAACATCACAACTCTAGGATCTTCCAGTCTCAGTACTAGAATTCCATACACAGCATAATACGGGATCTTCACGTCTTTATTTAAACTCTTATTACTACAAGGAAGGACCATTTTCCTCATTGTGATATATCAGCCATACTCAAGAACAAGGTACTTGTCCGTTTATGTGTTGTGTTGGAGAGTTGACACGATACAAACATTCCATTTATTGTAGTTGACTTAGTTGATGAGTTCTACATGCTGCTATGGAGTTAACAGATGACGTTTCAGTCTAATTGTATTGATTCTTCTTCATTCTAGGATGAAGGCCCCCATCATCATGTTGTGTCTGATTGGAGCAGCTGTTGCCAACCCAGTAAGTTCCATTAGAAAACACACACACACACACACACACACACACACACACACACACACACACACAGTACATATATTTGCTAATATGTATTCCAATATAGTGATTTCATGTGATGACCATAACACATGCTTTAACACATCTTAACTTGCCCTTAAACATTGATGTTATAATGGTGAATATGTTGTCCTGTAAGTCATGTTGAACTTATATTTAGACATTATGTTATAAGTCTGGATACATTAAATGGTTTGTTGGACCACAATAATCATGTTGTCTTTGTTTGAGGGTTCAAATGATTCCATAACACATATTTTCAATGTAGTCATGCAATCTGAATGAAACTATTAGTGCAAATGTTTTCCTCTGACCGTATCTGCAATGTGTATTTTCTTCACAGATCTTCAACATTCTCTCATTGGACTCAAACAGCGGAGAAAACAACTCAGTGAGTGCATTCAACACAGCTCATGCACTGGGAAACAACAGCATCTGAAACGGTTTGGTTAGGTTAGAGGATATTTCAGGTTCAGACATAAATCATTTGGCTGGTCTTCAAAGAGTTGTTGTTCCAACAAAATTACAGTTTGTGAGGATAACTCTCTTTGGTCTGAACTGGGCTTTAAATCCATTAAAACCACAGGAGAACTCCCTTGGGCCAGACTATTGTTCAGCAGAATGTACAACATGCCCACAACGGTTCACTGTAACCACAAATGTGACTGGTATAGTGTTTGGAATATGCAGCTATAATTAAAGTGGATTTGTATTTTTTGTGCCTGCTTTTTTCTTCAGACCATGAGTTTGTCTGATTCCCATTCATCTGAAAATAACACTTCATCAGTGGAGCAGGTAAGGACATGAGAGCGATTGTTTAGTGTAACCAGAAAACTATTTTAACCAGAAGTCTGGCGAAATGTCTTAAATGATTCCCTTCCCTTTATAGGTCTTTAAGGTTCATTTTTTAAACTAGGCCTATATTTGAATTTTATTAAGATGATTTCCATTTTATCAAATGTGGCTATGTTATCTCATCAAAAGCATAATTTCTTTTTTTCCAGAGTTCAGAGTCGTCTGAATCATTAGAATCCAACTCTGAGGACAAGGTGGGCATTAAAATATCCAGAGTCCACACCCTGGTTCATAGCCTATATTGAATGTCAAAGGAAATAACCCTCCGGTAGACTACTTTATTTATTTGTGCTTATTTTCTTGCAAACAGACTTCTGAAGAATCCGAAAGCCACTCACTTGAGAACCCGGTAGGAACATTTTATCAAATGTTCTATTTTTCGCATACATTTTTGCTCATCATGTTACTAGCCGTTGTTGGGAAATAGTCTGAATAACCACTTGGTGTCTTTCAGATCGCCCTTATTGATGAAACTAGAGACAACAACAGTGAAGAGGACAGGAATGTAAGAAAGGTGAAACAACAATGCTTCATTCATTGATCTTTGCCTTAGCACTATTCAAAACGTATACATTGTCTCTCGATTCATTCTATTCATTGACCATCCTCGTTTTTTTTGTCAGAGTTGGCTGTCAGTGTTCGCCAGTGTCGTCCACTCGAGGAGTGGTGAGGACAGCAGCAAAGAGGCCACGGGTCAGCTGGTGACGCCGCCGCCCCAGACCTCCGTCGTCTCCATCCTCCCCTCGAACCAGCCGGGCAGCACCATAGCCCCGGCCAAAAAAAACCTGATGGTGCCGGATGTGAGCCCGACAGCAGCCGGGGACAGCAGCGAGTCCTCAGAGGGCCCAGATAACACCAACAGCACCAACCTTCTCGTCGGTGTAACGGAGGCCCACAACAGTAGCGAGAGCAGCAGCAGCAGCAGCGAAAGCAGCGAGTCGAGCCAAAGCAAGTCGAGCGAAAGCAGCGAGTCGAGCGAAAGCAGCGAGTCGAGCGAAAGCAGCGAGTCGAGCGAGAGCAGCTCGAGCGAAAGCAAGGAGTCGAGCCAGAGCAGCTCGAGCGAAAGCATGGAGTCGAGCCAAAGCATCTTGAGCCTAAATAGCTCGAGCCTAAGCAAGTCCATTCAAAGTAATTCGAGCGAAAGCAACGAGTCAAGCGAAAGCAGCGAGTCCAGCCAGAGCAAGGTGTCTAGTGAAAGCAGAGAGTCCAACGAGACGATCAGTGCGGCCAGCGACAGCTCAGAAGACAGCCAGAGCAGCGACAGCACCAACAATAAGCAGATCCAATCCAAAGACTGCTCGCAGGGAGCGAAGGGAGACGAGTGCGAGAGTGAAGAAGAGTACTTCTTCCAAGACATAGGAGACGATGCCCAGTATCCACTGGAACATCTCATGGCACTCAAAGATAACCACTTGTTGGAGCTCAGCTGGCGGAGATGATGATGCATGGGCGCCGTTTAAGCCAACAGTCCCTTGGTTTACGAATGATCTACTGTTGCACACGTGCCCCAGACTTTTTCCACTACTGTGTTTATGCCTGTGTTATCCTCATATGCTTTAGCATTGGCACAACGAGATTGGGGATTTCTTTATTGTGTTGAGCAGTTGTATGGATGTTTTAAATATTACTATAGGCCTACTGTGTTTTTACTGCAAATGATGTATCCTAAAGTTACATTAAAATATTTTCATACGCAATTACGTTATGTTGTATCTTTTTTTATGTTTATGAACTATATTAAAGCCACGCCACGGCCGGTTAGCAAAGTTAGTTAGACGGTGGTGCTAATAACGCCAAGGTCGCGTGATCGATAACCGTACTGGCCATTGACATTTTGTTTTTTTCAAAGGGTAAACTCTGTTCATTTTCGTTACTTGGTTCCCTCGTGAAAACCCTTTCGACGTGATTTGAGATTATGTTTTCGTAAAAGATCCACTAGATGGAGACAAACTATACAAGGCAAGGAAAACAACCTAATGTCACAGATAGCTCCTCAAGATAAATGCTATTTCCCAGTTCAAATCCTTTTGTATCATACAGTAAAACATCTGGTATAGGATAATCCAACTTTCTTCATACTGAGAATAAGCAAATGTATACATTCAGAATAAATCTACCACGTTGAAGTTTCAGCATTCATTCAAGGATAAAAAGTATTCATCTAGAATTCAAATTTAGAAATATGAACTTGGTATTGAAATTATACTGTAGTTTGTAGCGGGCTACAGTGTTTTACAAAAAATACAACCATTACTTAGAAAACAGAAAACACAGAAAACACTTGGAAACATGGACACAGATTACAATACTTGAATGCTTGTAAGGGGGACTGTTAAAACATGTCCACTATTTTATTTGTAAAACAGGGTTTTAAGTAGTTTCCAGTAGTTGTAACAAGTGCAGACTTCCACTGTTTGAGCGTAAAACTACAAGATGCTCTGGTTTGATCACACAAAAACATAATCAAATATCTCAGAATATATAAACATGCCTAACATGGTCTCATAGGTGCCTTGGCATCAGAAGGAGAGCTTAACTTTATATATTATTAACATTAATAGTTAATAATAGAAAAAATACCAAATTAGTGTTGAACGTTCAAGCTCTCAATATCCCTGATTTTCTCAAAACCAGTTATAACATTAGAAAAAAAAAGAAAAAAAAATATTTTTACAACCATAGGGCTTCTTTTTTGAAACGGTGGGCCTGCATGACTGTAGGCCTATGAAGTGTTTTTAGACGGAAATGTGAGTCTTGAGGTGTTCCTTCAGACTGGGAATAGTGGCCAGCTCTTTATGACACACGTGGCAGCGCAGCGGAAGCTTCAACAACTCACTGGTTCCTTCTTTTACTGTGACCTTTCCAGTCTTCTCAAGCATCTGGATCACATCTGCACATTAAAATCAGAGCACTATTAACCATGTAAAAACAAACAACAAAACACGTGTCATGTGTATCAATATTAAAAGCCTTACCTTGAGAATCAATGAAGTAATCAGTTGTGAAGGAGTTCCAGTGCTTCTTGTTCTTCAGGGCAGGGGAGTCAAAGTCTTGGCTGATGACATGCAGGTGAATGTGGCTTGCGTGAAACACAAATAATCGTATATTAGTCAGTTTAAAGTTAAACTTATCTTAGGGGCAACGGGCAGAGTTATGCCTTGTTTCCGGTTCTTAATTATTGTGTTTCTACAGTGGCCAGTCTACACAGTGTTGATTTGAAACCCCCTACAGACACTTAGTTAAACTTTATGGCTGACTACTCGCCCACAGATCCCCGCCTCTTAACACCCTTATTGGTCGAAACAAACATTGAAAGAAAGTGAAACGCCCCCATTCCTCCAGACTCAAGCTAGTCTACCATCAGACTTGAGAAAATCATCTAAAGTCTAAATTGTTAAGACTAAGCTAGACAGGACAAGTACACCCGAGCCAGTAGTGTGACTTGGACTACATCTCACCTCATACTGGGAATGGCGTGGTAGCCGCTCCGGAAGCGCAGAGCGGGGGAGTCCTTGCACTGTGCGACCATACGCTGCCCCACCTGCTGCATGTGTCTCAGCAGGTCACAGTGCTCCTCCCCACGCAGGGCCTTCATGTTAGGGATGGACTCCCAGGGCAGGACCAGCCAGTGGTAGCGGGCCTTGGGATACTTATCTTTGATCACCACCACCTTGTCGTCCTTGTAGACCTTCGAAACGGAAAGACAAAAGCGGCTATTAGCATTGTAAGTAAGTAAGGAAAAACTAAAACATGGGTAAATTAGAAAGATATGAATACTTGGTAAAAAATGTCTACCTGCATTTTAGGGTCCTGCATGGTGGCCTTGAGGCCATTGCTCCATATTCCAGGTTTTTCCTGTCAGAAATATGATATATTTTTCAATTTAACAGGGTAAACAGATTTCTCTGCCGAAGCATACCACTGGCCATCTCCAGTCATCATCCAGCATCCGGTGAAAACACAGCACCAACTTATGAATACTTGAACCTGTCCATGGTGAGACAAAGAAATAACATACTAACGCTGTCAACTCGAGAACTTCAGCTAAGCTACCTAGCCAGCTTACATTGTTGGATGTAGCAGACTCTCTGCCTGACGACGGCGTGTGGTTAGCCTGTTTCGCTACTTTAACGTTTGATGCCCCTTTACTGTCAGCTGCCTCCACCGAGGGGGGTTCACGCGGTCTCTTGGCAGGTGGCGGTTCTCCTGAGAGGTCCTCCATGAAATGTACAGTGTAGGGGTAGAGCTGGTTGACAATATGAAGCTGCTGCCCGGGCTCCATCTTGACCTCCATGCCTTTGCCCACCTCAACAGAGTCAACAAAGGTGGGGTTTGCACCCAGCTATGAAATTAGAAAAGGAGGAGGACATTTGGTTACTGGATGGGGACAATCTTCAATTTAATATTTTTGGTTATTGATGGTAATATAAGACAACGAAAATAATGACTATTAAAGCTTAAAATGAAACGGTTATTTTCGGTCAACCACCCATTCGACTAACAAGATGAATGAGTATCAAACCAGACATGGCCTGCCCTAACAGTTAACGTCATATATCTACGTTATCATCACCCTATCTTACCTGTTTAACTTTGACATATCCCTTGTTGCAATCTGCCTTCAGTTCAACTAGTCCAGGACAAATAACATATACATAAGTTAACATTTGTGATGAGTATTTAATGGATATGCTTACAGCCATACCCCTTTCCAGAATAGAACATTGTGTGAAAACAGTGTGTGCATGCACAGCAAGTAACTGTTTACATAATACCTTGATGTCTAGAACATTTTTTATCTTTAATAGTCGTCTCTGGACCTCGACCCAACGTAACCCTTTGATAGTGAGGGAGTGGTAGAGGTTCATGATTTCCGTCTTCGCTGATAAGCCAGCAAGTAAGCATTTTAGAATGATTTTACAAAAGTGGGTGAACAAATTACTACCGCACGCTGTTTGACTATTGTTTTGTTGACGCGTGTCGCGCGAGACTCACGTCACTGGTTTCGGTTCGTCTCGTGCGCTCCAGCGGTTGCTCGGGTTACAGAAGGTTCTAGAAGGCGGTCGTCTTGGGTCAGGGTCCATTTCTCCCCTCCATGATTATCGATCTAAATTAGCAGGTAACCCGTTCCTGATCTCCTTGTAATGTGTAACGTGTTCGTGTTCCCTGTCGATCGTGGTTCGGTTTGTTGAACACTAACTCCACTGCCTGTTAGCCGGCCGGAAGCTAACAATCGTCGGTAACGCCATCATAACACAACATCTGTGTTAGCTTCAGCTAACTCGGGCTATGAGAGACGGGTAATAGAGATGTGTATATGTTTAGTTTATAACTATAAATTAAGTATAAGGTGTTAGGTCATAATGTGTCTTATTGGGAACAAACTGCGTATCGTAAAATGATGTTGTAATGGTAGCTGAAGAAATGTGCAAGTCGCACTACTTGCATCACCACATACAAGAAGGGTTACACAACCACCAGGACACCCACCTGGTCCCTGGACCCGGGGCTAAAGCACACCTCCCCGGGGTGGCGGTACACATTAAAGTGTGTGTTTGTTTGCGTGTCTGAAGCATTGGACGATGACATACGAGGCGGATGTTGTTGTGTAGTTACAACTGTGTGTTATGACATTATGTATTGTTAGATGCCGTTGAGGCCTAAACAAGAGTATCCAAGTCATAATGTCGTGGTGGTGTGCCTAGGGTTGAGAGATAAGGTTTTCATGAAATATCAATATCAGTCAATATTAACGTGTGTGCCACTTCGTAGGTACGTTTTTTAAAGGCGATCATGGTCAAAGAAACCGGCTTCTACGACATGCTGGGTGTCCCGCCCAGTGCCACAGCAGACGAGCTGAAGAAGGCCTACCGCAAACTGGCCTTGAAATACCACCCTGACAAAAACCCTACCGAGGGAGAGAGAGTAAGTCGCCATGTCTCAACATAAACCTTCCACATGCATTATAATTTACCTACAGAGACAAATTAATCTCCTGAGAGGAAACTCGCTGTAGATGAGTGTTTTTTTCACTTAGTAAGTTCAGACTTCTTACATTTAATAAACATCAGCTAACTCTGTTAAATTATGTTGTTTGTTGATGTTTACAAGTATACATTTGTTTCTGTGTGTGTGTTTTGTAGTTCAAGCAGATCTCGCAAGCATACGAAGTTCTGTCGGACAGCCAGAAGAGAGAGGTGTACGACCGGGGGGGTGAGAAGGCCATCAAGGAGGGGGGCAGCGGGGGTGGCGGCGGCGGGGGCGGCTTTGCGTCGCCCATGGACATCTTTGACATGTTCTTCGGAGGCGGTGGGCGGATGCACCGGGAGAGACGAGGTACGCGAAGATAGCCATCAGTGTCGTCATTCTTGGATACAGGATAGGATTTACTGAGTTCCTTATCTTGTTGATCATTTGTATATCGCATTTATTATTGATTTACCAGTACTGTTGTTACTTGTTTTTGTATTAAATCATTACTGCGGGAATGTGTCTTAACTCTTTAAACTAGCGTTAATGTTTACTACGTAGATGACCTTTGCCCTGTCAAAAGAGATGCCCATATTATGGCGCACATTTCAAAAGTTTGCAAAAGTTTGTTTGTGTGTGACGTATTTATAGGCACGTTTTCCATCAACAAAACCTAGCATGTATCTGAGTGTTTGAGAGATAAACAGTTTAAACAAACTTTTATTGGAATGTTCTTGTTCTTCTCCTCACGCCTGCTCCACCTCCAGGGAAGAATGTGGTTCATCAGCTGATCGTGACTCTGGAAGATCTTTATAACGGAGCCACCAGGAAACTGGCCGTCCAGAAAAACGCCATCTGTGAGAAGTGTGAAGGTGAGCCCTGTGCTTCCAAGGAGGACATTACTCATGAATACTGAAATTGTTATGAACCCTGTTCAAGCACCATCTGTGACTCCAGCAAAACCCAACCCTTCACACTGCCAATGCTACCTGGATATGTTTACATTACTGGTATTCCACTATTTACTCTTATCTAGGTATACTTCTCTTGTTTGATGCACTCATTGCTGCTGTAACACCTGAGGTCCCCTTTTGGGATCAAGTCTTATCTTGACTGTAGCAGTATTGGTACAATGTGTCACATCGGGTCATCAAGGCAGGTACTCCATTAATCTGAAGAGGTCTCAGTAAGGCAGTGAAAGCACTCCGGCGCCTCACCATTGTCCTCCTCTCTGCCCTCTGTCCAGGCCGGGGGGGCCGTAAAGGGGCGGTGGAGATGTGCATGTCGTGCCACGGGACAGGCATGCAGGTGCGCCTCCACCAGCTGGGGATGGGTATGGTCCAGCAGGTGTCCAGCGTGTGCCAGAGCTGCCAGGGCCAGGGCCGCCGCATCAGCCACAAGGACCGCTGTAAAGCCTGCGGCGGCCGCAAGATCGTCCGCCAGAAGAAGATCCTGGAGGTGCACATCGACAAAGGTAGGAGGGGGGGTTGGGCGTGGTGCCACGTAGAGAAAAAAAAAAAAAATCGTGCTGGGCGCTCTTATTTTGAAACCGCGCGCCGCGATCTCAATACGAGGCTGGGGGTTGCAACGATAAACAGATAGCACTCCAGCCCACAGACCGCTCCAGCCCTCCCAAACTCGAGGCAGACAGTCCATCTCAGCAGCAGTCAAGGCCGATTTAGGGTCGTTTTAGACGCAGAGACGTAAGCACGTAATTTACACAAGGGACTTGTTTTAGACAAGTTTTGATTTACGGTTCCTTTAAGGTTCCTTAAGGATTGCGCGTGTTGCAAGGGGATTCTCCGCCAGAACAGTAGGGGGAGCAACGAACGAATCTGTGGGCGTGGAAGTGGAAATCGCTGGCTTGTATATATTTATAATTATCATAATTCGTTCTTGTGTTTTCTTCTTCTCCTTCTTCAAAATTCTTCATTCGCTTCTGTCACAGCCTTTTAAAATTGGCGCTATTATGCTGTAAAACCGGAAATGTGAGACTCCTGAAAGGATGTGGTTAGCTGGCCAATCACAGGCTTTGCGAGCTGCGTAGGGCCGTAGTGTTTCAGTCGCATAGTCAGGAATTTTGGCCGACGCACTTAAGCACGTAAGGGGGGATATTTTACCGCGCAAGGGGGGGTTATGTATCTTACGTGCTTACGCGTTCCGTCTAAAACAGAGCATATATCGGCCTCAGTCACACGTATACCGACCG
This sequence comes from Gadus chalcogrammus, assembly GCF_026213295.1. Lineage (NCBI taxonomy): Eukaryota > Metazoa > Chordata > Actinopteri > Gadiformes > Gadidae > Gadus > Gadus chalcogrammus. The sequence goes on along the minus strand of NC_079414.1, from coordinate 10,175,653 downwards.
GCCCCTTGAGTCACTGAAAAAAAAAATTGTGGCCCCTCATCATTTCTACTTGAGTACCCCTGGCCTAACCTGTAGCATTAAACACACCCGCAGAGTATAGCCTAACCTGTAGCGCTAATCACACCAGCAGAGTATAGCCTAACCTGTAGCGCTAAACACACCAGCAGAGTATAGCCTAACCTGGAGCGCTAATCACACCAGCAGAGTATAGCCTAACCTGTAGAGCTAAACACACCAGTTGAAGCCTGGAACATATTATTACAATAGTGTGCATAGGGGGAAATGCTTATGTGGTAAGGAAGCAAATTGCAGAAAGGTGATCCCAGGTTTTGGCATAATTTGTATTCCCATGGTCCTGATTAACCTTCCAAACATCTTGTTCCATCTTGGCTCTTAACGCTAGCTGGGTCAGGTTACCGAATCACTGAGGTTAGAACCAAGATGGCTGCTATGTGAATAATTTATAACATTTTGGAGTAGAAAGATCACTGGTGGCTTGACTCTGTCCTTACAGGCATGAAGGATGGCCAGAAGGTGGTCTTCCACGGAGAGGGGGATCAGGAACCAGGGTTGGAGGCAGGAGATATTATCATCGTCCTGGACCAGAGGGAACACTCTCGCTTCACCAGGTCACTTATTATTATGCACACATTTACTGGTGTTTAAATTTTAGTCTTATTCATCAAGCATTGCCTAGCCTTGCAAGTAATGTTTTTCCCACATTGATTCATATTTCAATGAATGCCAACCCAATACATTATTAATAGCTAATGTTATATTAAATGTGATATGACGAACATAGATCTCAGATCTCAGTTTTCAGTATTAACAAATGTTCTATGTATCAGTTTATCCTGCTTGTATTGAAGTGTTTACTGTGTTGTCTAATGGTAACATGTTTAGTTAGTTTGGGACCTTTGTAAGCAGCGCTGGGGCGCATTAGGCCGGTCTTGTGTTCTGAGGTGTGAAACAATCGACCAACAGTACTGTTTGTCCTGATGTCTCCAGACAGGGACAGGACCTGGTGATGACCATGGAGCTGCAGCTGGTGGAGTCGCTGTGTGGCTTCCAGAAGCCCGTCCAGACGCTGGACAACAGAACCCTCCTCATCACCTCTAATCCAGGTAAAAGGTCCAGCTGACATGTACTGGCCTCCAGCCTCCTCGGGTCCCAAGTCCGCCTGTGGGCCTCCTTGAGCAAGAGACCTGAAGTCCTAGACAGGCTCAGCCGACTGCAGTGTGTAAGCAACACAATCGGGCGTCTTCGACCGTCAAGCAACGTCCACCGAGATGTTGCAGATCACTGACGGATGACTTGACGTGCGGAGATGCCCCTCTCTGTTACAGGCCACAGCTCACCCAGCTTGGCTTAGACTCTGATGAACATTGAAATCGTGTATCTGCTCTGCTTTTGAAAACATTTGTCAATTAATATTCACAGGATAGGAGTGGTTTTCACCCTTTGTTGTTGTTTGAAAGAAGGAGTTGACTTCATTTTGCAATATCCACAGATGTTGGGTAAAGGGTTGTGGCTGATAAATCAGCCTCTAGTGTAAATTTGATAAAAATTACGCATTGTGTGGGTTGGCGTATATCATTAAATCTGTTAGCCACATTGTTGCATGGGGCGACGGTTTCAGAACAACCACACAGAGGCATGTTGAATCCTTAACTCCTACCGGATCATTTTTGATCTTGATCGAAATTGAATTCGGAAAGATTTCCGTTTCGTTCTCTCTGGGAATAATATTTATCCCAGAGATACAAACAGAGTCACTACCGGCACCCAGTTTGCATCCATAATACTGATGCAAATTGAAAGGCTTTTATCTGTGGGCCAAAGGCACTTTATTTACATTAAATTCCTCGAGTATTAAAATTGGATTTGGTTAGGATTGTAGTCGCCTCTCCGTAGTCATTTTCATGTGGTCTGTTTACTTTCCCTTTTATAGGGAAAATATTTTTTATGCTCCACTATGTTTGGGGGGCCTTCCTGTTTATGCTGTCTCTTGTCGTGTTCCTCAGGGGATCTGATCAAGCCCGGAGACAAGAAGTGTGTCCTGGGCGAAGGGATGCCAATGCAACGCCGCCCCTTTGAGAAGGGACGACTCCTTGTTCACTTCAAGGTACGGAACAGCCTCTCCAGTCTGCACCACACGCGTACAACACTGTTTCGAAACACATTATTAAATGTTATATGTATAGTCATAAGGCATATGCATTCAACCCAAAACACACGGCAGGATAGCCGGGTGCTATTGGTGTTGGACTCCTTGCCGGATGGGCTGTGGGTTCGAAAACCCCAATGGCGGCTTTCTACCTGATGGCACTCCTAGAAGTATTTGGATAAATATCTGCTAAATAGTGAATCAATGGGAAATAAAATAAATGAATGGTAGTTCGGCTGAGGAGCTAGAACAGACCCAGTTTTCTGTACCGAGAATCAACTTAAAGGTTTGGTACAGAGGGGTCTCAGGACTCTGGTCCCTCCAAAAGCAGGACTCTCTATTTTATTTGACAAAATGGTATCCTTTTCTTCCTATTGCACAGTGGGTCAGAGACAATGGCAATTTTGATTCCTCTGTTTGTCTGGCACATATTTTGGAATTGACTATAAAGCTGACTTTGACTTTGTGTGATTTCCCCCTCCCCAGGTGGTGTTCCCCCAGGCCAACTTCCTGCCCCAGGGCAAGCTGAAGGAGCTGGAGGCCTACCTCCCGGGGAAGCTGGAGGAGGAGCAGCCCGAGAGCATGGACGACGACCTCTACATCTACGCAGACCTGGAGGACTGTGACTTTGAGAACCGCAAGCGACCAAGCCGCCACTACTACGTGGAGGAGGAAGAATACCCCAGCGCCGGCGGGGTCCAGTGTCAGACCTCCTAAACCCCCCCCACCTAGCCCGCCTTGAATCGACCCCCTCCACCTCCACCTCCTCTACCACCCCACCCCACCTCCCCAGCCGCCGTACGTCTGAGGTCTAAACCGTGATTCAAGTGAAGCACTTTCTGTATTTTGCATTCTGTGTACTTTTAATTTAGTTTCTAATCATGTTGGTGTAAAGTGTCAAGTGGGAATGCTCCGTGAAATGTGACCGGGACGTCTTGAGGTCGACCCCCCCCCCCATGTGCTCATTGCACCAGGGGTGCTTCCACACTTGTCGGGTGGCGTGTTTTTGACGTGAGGTTTTTAAATCCAACGGGACTCATTCGATGGCCTCTCTTTTACCGCGACCAATCCCACGCTCAAAAGGAGACGATAGACGTGGCCGCCCAGGACCATTGTGGGTGCACCGCTCTGCCAAATGTTCCTTATGTACGTCTAAGACCAGGCCGTGAGGGTGCTGGTCAGTGCTGAGCGGCCTAGCGTGCGGGTAGTGGGAGCCACACCCTCACTCTGTGAAGTGGAGGAGGGACTTGGTGGGTTTCCTTAGGAGAAGAGGAGAATGGTTCCCTTAGGAGGAAGGACTTCGTGTAGTCTATTTTAGTGACTTGTAGTTTTTATCTCATGATTGTCGTGTGAGCAGGCCGAAGAATCAGAGGGTTGATGTTGTGGTTTCAGAAAGGTGTATTTTGAATTGGTGACCTTAAACCTGAGGCCAACGTGTTTTTGTTTTTAATATATATTTTTAATAACAGATGGATGGTACAGTTTATTATCTGTGAAGCCCCAATCACCCCCGCTCTGCTGTACCATTTTAAGGGCTTTTTGTAAACATCAAGCATAAAATCTAACAATCAATTACACTATTACAACATAGGAGTAGAATTTCATTTTTTCTAAATGTCAATATTAAAGTACATTAATTGCATATATGATACGAAGGAATACATTTTTGCAGTGATTATATGCAAACAACTGTGAAACTCTGTTAAAGATTTTGGCATGTTTCCCTGAGTAAGAATCACTAATTAATTAATTATATCATGAGCGCAATCTACATTAACACTCAACAGTTGTATGTTACGAAGCAGGGAAGGAAGGAAGGTCATCTCTTTGGTAAAATATGATAGAAAGTGTCTAGTGTTTCTTTGCTTTGCGACAATTGAGTACGGTAATTAGTTTGAACTAGCAAAATTGGACCGATGGTGATTTTGCTACCATTGCCAATAATGAACTAAATAAAGTAAAGTGCATTGCAATTAAATGAAAGTTTATATTACCTTTACGTGTCTAAGCCAAATGGTGGAGGTTTGTCTTTTCCAAATCTGGGTATATAACTGGATTGACTCCAGTTCCAAATGTGGTTCTACACTGGAGTGACTAGTGTTACCGAGCCTTATCTTTTAAACCTGCGCTACTCTTTATGCAGCTTTCTGTCAACATTTCAATACACACAACTATTGTTCTTGTATGTAGGACTGCCGTTTCATTTCATTGTTATGGACTTATACTGGTGTGTATTAATCTGGTTGTCAGGGATACTGCTAACACATAAATGGTCTTACATTGTCTGCCAATATAAAGGACCAATTATTTGTTCATGGTTTATAATTTATAATTTAAAGAGCATGTTATGCAATTCTTTTTTAATTCTTAATCTATTGTAGATTTTGTTTTGTTGTAATAAATATTTTTTGGTCCACTAAATTTGACTTGCATCAGAGTGCTTTGAACAAGCAGGGTATGTGGTCAAGGCTCACTGTCAGACAATAGCAAAATGTCCACACACTCACGTTGAGGTCAGTTCCAAAGACCCCCTTATCAATATGTATCGGTAGTGAAACAAGGTCAAGGACACCTAGCTCAGTCACTAAACGTTTTATTCACAATCATGGTGACAGACCAGCAAATCAAAGGTTATATACAGAATATATACATCTACCAGTAAACTCTAATGTTATGTAAAGAACATATACTGACCACCCAAATCTACTTTTACGTACAGAATAAATACTGACCAGCAAAATCGAATGTTATGCACAGAATATATATATATATCGACCAGCAAATCCAAGGTGTACAGATTATATACACTGACCAGATAAATGTTTTTATACAGAAAGTATACTGACTAGCAAAACTAATGTTATATAAAGAATATATTTACTGACCAGCAAATCTAATGTTATGTACAGAATATATTTACAGACCAGCAAATCTAATGTTATGTACAGAATATATTTACGGACCAGTAAATCTAATGTTATGTACAGAATATACATATATACACAGACCAGCAAATCCAATTTACATGATATATATAAGATACAGTAATGCTCTAATAATGCTCCGAACAGGTATATGCCACAGGCCTTTCCTTGAAGACAATTAATTATACACAGCACCGTGGTAGTACATAACCACTGATAATATAAAATGCACAGTTGCTGCTTTATTTGATCTAGGGTAAGTACACAATAGTGACATATTTGCAAGTATATCTGCAATAGAGAGACATTTTCATCCACTATTAAAGCTGCTGTAGGTAAAATTCAAGAGGTATCAAGGGAAAGAGCAGAGAAGCACAAGATTATGAAACTTAACTACCAAAAACCCGCCCCCTCCTCCCACTCACCTTCCACCCTTCCTTTCTCTGCTCCGTTTTGCTCTATTATTACCAAACAATCCCTGTTTTATCACTTGATAAAATCCCCAAAGTTTCTCCTTTCTGGTTATTCAATTATGCTTCAATAATTTTCTCGGTGGCCTTTGCAAATTCATGATGTCGCTTTGAGATCTGGTCAATTGTCATTATTTTGGCCTCATGAATAACTTGTCCACACGAATAAAGTCCTCACCTCAAAGAATATAAACAATGGATTGTTGAAAATGAAGAGAAAGATTATACTTGTTTGCAGCCCTACAGCCATGACAACCTATGACCTATGGCGTCCACAGCCGGAGCTGCCCGTCCTCGCTGTATGTGGCGATCAGGTTCTGATGAGGGTGGTGGACAATGCCAATCACATCCTTCTCATGGACCTGTGGTCCAGAGAGGGAGACATAGACGAAGACATAGAGGGAGACAGAGAGAGAGACGGGCAGGAGAGAAATGTAACACACTCTTGATTCAGCCTTGTTGGTCATCAATTTGCAATCACTGCATGGGCCCTAGTCTAGCCCTGGGTTACGGGCCCGTATCAGACGACGTCTTAGTGGACAAAGTCCAGATCCCCTGAAAGACTACCTGTGCTATTCCGTCATCCTGGCCGAGCGCGGGGAGCGCCCGGATATCACCGACAGGACGTACCGTGAGGGTCTTCTCCAGGCGTCCCGTAGCCAGCCGGAAGCAGCAGAGCACGCGGTCCTCCCCCACGCAGTAGACCCACCCCCCGCGCGGGGACACGGCGCAGCACACAAACTCCCCTCCCTGGGTCCGCCCGGAGCTCAGCGTCCTCACCGTCTACAGGGGCAGACGGGGGTCTCACACTTCATCTGGGCACTGCGGCCAACACGGCCGTGCGGGGACAGAGACAGAGATCACTTGCACCAGGTCACAAGACTCTAACTAAAACATAATATACGCCAAAACAAAATTAAATGCTTTGATATTGTATATTGAATACAAAATACTAACATGAGAATATAGCACAGGAGAACCCCGGAAAACAGCAGGATGGCACGAGTCATTTCTACACATGGAAAGGGGACATTTTCTTTCCCTATGTTTTGGGCATCATTCGATGAGGACATGTCGAGCGATGATCGTGGCTACGGCTTAACCATTTTTTTTTATTGAACTATTGAATTGTTAAAGAAAAAAAAATACAAATCTGACTGATCTCCAGTCAGTCACAGTAACAAATCATACATTTTTTAATAATAATAATAATGACATATAAAGTAAAAGAAGTTAGTTATTTTATAATCTCAGCCTTAGTGATTTGCAAATTTGCATTCTATTACACTGCGATGTCGGTTTGAATTAGATTAATCGTTCAGCCCTACTCGTGGCACATGAAGGGTGCATGTGTCGGTCTTGAGGTCCTCCCCCCTACCTGACCCTGTAGGTTCAGCACCAGCAGGGTGCTGGAGTGGGTGCAGGCCACGAAGAGCTCAGGGTGCCGGGGCAGGGGCAGGACGTTGTAGACCGGGGTGTCCGGGCCTGACAGTGCGGTGAGAGTGTGGAGGCATTCTGACGTCTTCGTGTTCCAGATCTGGAATGATCCAAACAGGAATATCCTTAGGGGTGCACCGATGTAGCTTTGTATCTACTAGTGGTAGCGTCATACAGCCAGACCATCAAACCCGATGGGATCTCGCCGCATTCAGGCTGGCTTCGCAATAGGCTATATTATCAGCAGAGGGAGGGAAAATGATAATAGTGACTGCAGAGTGTGTATGGATGGCGGCGGGTTTTAGCAGCCTCACCTGGGAGAGACCTGCTACATGGCAACATGGAGCTCCAGGTCATGTATCATTGTCTACAAACTTCTACGATAAACCATCTTTCGACATCACCATATAACGATCACCATATAACGATATTAATGTCCAATTTTAACAGTTAATATCGGACATTAAACATCGTTAATATTTTTACACCAGAACTCTGTTATACGGCGGTCATGTGATTATGATGACGCGTGGAAGATGGTACAACACGGCTCCGCGGCCGTGTCCCGTAGCGTTCGGCATCGCATCGGGGACTACCTTGACCGTGGCGTCGGACGAGGCGCTGAGGATGTGGCGGCCGTCCTCGGTGAAGGACACGTCGTTCACGAAGGACGCGTGACCGCACAGCCTCCTCAGCGTCCTCCCGGAGCGCATCTCATGGATCCTGGAGAAACAGGGAGGATGGATTCAATCAATTATTAAAGAGCAATTGTCGGAAAAAACTGTTGGGATTGAGAGTGGGTTTAGAGAGTGGGTTTAGAGAGAGAGGAGAGGAGAGGAGAGGAGAGGAGAGGAGAGGAGAGGAGAGGAGAGGAGAGGAGGGGAGAGAGAGAGAGAGAGAGAGAGAGAGAGAGAGAGAGAGAGAGAGAGAGAGAGAGAGAGAGAGAGAGAGAGAGAGAGAGAGAGAGAGAGAGGAGAGGAGAGGAGAGGAGAGGAGAGAGAGAGAGAGAGAGAGGGGATAGAGAGATAATGAGAGAGGGGATATAGTGAGTGAGAGAAAGGATAGAGAGAGTGAGGGTGAGAGAGGGGATAGAGAAAGACAGAGGGGATAGAGCGAGAGAGATCCAGTATACAGCAGAAGCAGCCGTCTCTTTTCTGTACACCAGCCACTCTGCATTTCCTCCAGATGGGGGCTATGAAGGATCGGGTTGAAAAGCAAACAAACACCCACTGATGGGTGTAGGGTATTTTTAGCTCCTATAAAATGCCATGAGATTAGCTTCAAGCACCACAATGTGGACGCACATTTAACCCTCTTTTTCCATCTCACCCTCTTTCACCCTCCCTTTTCACTCCCCCTCACTCTTTCTCCATGCTCTCTTCCTCTTGCCGTCTCTCTTGTTCACCCCCACTCTTCCTAACCCTCTCTGTATCCCCCCGTCCTCCCTCTCCTTCCTTGGCGATTGAGGGTGCAGGAGCAGCGGTTTGGAACAGAGTGGTGGTACTGAGTGCGATGCACATGTTGCAGCGTTGTTGTTCCAGGCACACATGGACTGTGTGTTGCTCTCCCACTCACCCAGACCATGTGCTCATGCTGCAGTACACGGACAACGTAATACACTTGGATGCTCAAGACTCCCTGAGCTAAAAGGGAAGCTTGTGCTGTGTTGCATGGGATGAGCAGGAGAAATATGTATTAGTGTCTCTATGTGTGTTGACGCTAGGTCAAGCGTTCATGTAACGCAAAGTGTACATCCACGTTGCATAATCTGTAGACGGTGTGTGTGTGTGTGTGTGTGTGTGTGTGTGTGTGTGTGTGTGTGTGTGTGTGTGTGTGTGTGTGTGTGTGTGTGTGTGTGTGTGTGTGTGTGTGTGTGTGTGTGTGTGTGTGTGTGTGTGTGTGTGTGTGTGTGTGTGTGTGTGTGTGTGTGTGTGGGGGTCAAAAAGGAAAGGAGCATCCATTATTCTATTATGGTACCAGGGGACAATTATGGGACTAGGAGGAAAGCAGAGGACGCTGCAGGCTAGGCTGTAAACTAAGCTACCATATTGGATCTGCAGGAACTGTTAACCTTGATTAGGATGACAAGACTGTAGGCAACTCTATCTGGAAACTGTGAGCACACCTTCAGGTGGGGATTGTAATTATCGAGCCCTTCTGTCGGTTTGTATGGCTATGTGTTAGGAAAAGCCAAACTGGAACACAAGTCGTAAAATCCCCTTCAACTGAAGTTAAGCCAAAGCATTCCCCCCCTTTGCAAATAAGCAATGCACATGCGCAAGTCTATATTTAGTTGTTTCAAATTTAGCATTACCTTAGCGAGCATTCTGTAAGCAACACACTCTGAGAAAGAAATCACATGATTTAACAGGTGTATCAGTTAGATTCAGAAACACATGAACACATGCACCCAGCAAACAAAACAATGCAGTTGAAAAAATGTACTGAGATTTTTACAGGAAAAAACGTAAAGTGTAATCCAGCGAAAATTGAACCCAGGGTCTTGGTTTTGGCATGTTAACCCATCAAATAATCCCTCCAGATACTTTTTTCATTGAAAATCGAGTATAGAGTTTGCCCGGCGTAATGTTTGGCTTCCATGTCATTGGCTAGGGGCACAGTGAATGTTTCAAAATCTGCATTTTTTAACCACTTATATAGCTCAAAATAGCACCAAACCTCTGGAGTAGCATGATTAGGGTCCCTAATCAGGGCCAATAACCTGGAAGCCAAACATTGCGCCGAGCAAACTCTATACTCGATTTTCAATTAAATAAGTATCTCGAGGTTTTTATGGGTTTACATGCCAAAACTAAGACCCTGGGTTAAATATTTGCCGGAATTACACTTAAATCCTCTTTCACACAAAGTTTTCTGTTTAATACTGGGATAGCGCTAGTGATTAACACTATTCACACATGCATCTGGGTTCTAGGAATTTTCTGTCTTGCACCCTTTCTGGCACATAGCAGTGCCGCAATATATGGGGCCGGGCCCAGAGACAATCCAGCAGAAGGCTGGAACAGGAAGGACTTGAACGGGCAGATTGACGGTGCGGATTTCCTGGAATATCGATCCCATACGGGAGATCTCCCGGAACTTTGCAGGGTAAGAGTGCATGTGGGAACTCACTGTAAATGATTCTACCGAACATATATTGTATTTATATTGACAATAATTCAATATTATTTTTTTAATATTCCCTGTTTTTATTGTGTCTACCACCGTGTTGTTCTCTGCCCAGTGGGCTGCTCACCTGATGGAACAGTCCAAGGAGGAGCTGAGGATGAGGCTGCTGTCCTTAGAGAAGCTCAGAGAGGTCACCCCCTTGGAGTGGGCCCGCTCAAACCTGCGCAGACACAGCCCACTGTGGATCTTCCACACCTGCACACACACACACACACACACACACACACACACACACACACACACACACACACACACACACACACACACACACACACACACACACACACACACACACACACACACACACACACACTACATCTTCATCTTGGTTTCCCAATACCTAAATTCACGGTCGATAAAGCAAACCAAGTAAACATAGCGTTAACATCATAACGATGACCTGGCAGAACAAGAGATCGAAAAAAGAGTGGTAACTTTGCTTCTAAAGTTCTAAATGAGTCCAAGGAGGAGGTGCTGCGGTGCCGAAGCGGTACCATGGAGGAGAGACCAACCCACTCACAATGTACCACACAGCCGTTCAATGAATGATGTGCTGGTAGAGTGCTGACCTTTATGTTGCCATTCTGTGCGCCGGTGGCCAGGAGGTCCTCGTCGGCACTGAACCCGAGGCAGAGCACCGCAGCGTCCATCCTCATGAAGCTCTCCAGGGCCTGGTACTTCAGATCCTACACACGGAAGCACACACGCAATTACACACCAGTGGGCACACGTACAAAAACACACGGCAACACAGACACACGCAATGCAGTATGCAAGCACATACACGCGTGCACGCAGCACGCACACACAGAGACAAGCACACACACGCACGCACACGCAGAAGCACAAACACTTTTGAACTATTGGCATAAAATGATCCGTGAAGATGAAATGAGAAGTGTCTTCTTACCCGACTGATCTTCCTGGTTCTGAAGTTCCACACCTCGATGAAGCCATCCACCGAGCCTGTGATTAAGTACCTCCCGTCCGGGGAGAAACATGCACAATCCACGTGCGCCTGCTGTCCAAACTACGATAAAAAAGAACATCTAGAAGTTACGCACTACACTTCTGCTTTTAATATGTGGTGGTGCTGGTGGTTTCTGAAGATGGTTATTGTGAGGGTTTGTGATGATGATTAAACCATAAATCATGGTGATGTAAGCTTTTGGATTTGTTAACCTTGCTCAGAGGCCCTTAGGCAGGTCCATCTGGAAACTGTTAGAGTGCCTTCAGCTGCGGATAGTAATTATTTATCTGTGTGTGTGTGTGTGTGTGTGTGTGTGTGTGTGTGTGTGTGTGTGTGTGTGTGTGTGTGTGTGTGTGTGTGTGTGTGTGTGTGTGTGTGTGTGTGTGTGTGTGTGTGTGTGTGTGTGTGCGTGAAGGACCAGTAGGATGACATGTTGGACATTGGTGTTTGAAGTCCAACACCCTAACCACTAAGCTGGCATGTCCTCAAGAAGATCAACTGCACAAAAACCGTTTCAATGACCGTAAAGTGAAGTGCGATCCAAGGATCCATTACATACACAGACATTGTACTGTCAAACATCTGGCGAGTACCTTAATGTGGCCGTAGAGCCGTGATGGGCAGCTCTCCTCCTCTTCCGGGCCGTTCTCTGCGCCGCTGCCGGGGGAGGGGGTGGAGGAGCCATCGGGGACGCCTGGAGCCAGGAGGGCTAGCTGGTTCTGCCGCTTCAGGGACTGTAGGGGCGGGAGCAGCACGGCAGACCATGACGCAGACCCCCCGGGGGAACGCGGCTGGCTCTGTTGAGTGATGCGCGGCTGACTGCAACGTGACTCAGCCGCCGTGCTAATGATAATGGAGACCTTTCTTCCTCGGAATGAGGAGAACGGCTCCCGTTTGTGGTATCATTTTTTGGAACTTATTGAATGCTTTAAAATGTGATGTGAAATGTGAAAGGATATTAAATATATGAAGGAGGAGGGTTATTGTCTCTGGGATAGACACGATGTTTGGCTGGCTAGAGTCCTGTTGGTTAAAGGAGGATAATGAAGGAGTCTAGCCAGGGACCTGTTGGTTAAAGGAGGATCGTATCTGAGAGGATAATAATGAAGGAGTCTAGTCTTTATCTGAAGGAGGATAATGAGGGAGTCTAGCTAGAGACCCTTTATCTGAAGGAGGATAATGAAGGAGTCTAGCTAGAGACCCTTTATCTGAAGGAGGATAATGAAGGAGTCTAGCTAGAGACCCTTTATCTGAAGGAGGATAATGAAGGAGTCTAGCTGGAGACCCTTTATCTGAAGGAGGATAATGAGGGAGTCTAGCTGGAGACCCTTTATCTGAAGGAGGGTAATGAAGGAGTCTAGCTAGAGACCCTTTATCTGAAGGAGGATAATGAAGGAGTCTAGCTGGAGGCCCTTTATCTGAAGGAGGATAATGAGGGAGTCTAGCTGGAGACCCTTTATCTGACGGAGGATAATGAAGGAGTGCTTCACTCACTCCGACCTGCTCCAGCAGCCCCATGAGGCGGGAGGGGGGCACCACGCTGACCTCCCTCACCAAAGACCGGGCGATGGCTCGCCGCCGCTTATCCTTCCCGCTGCCGCCCGGATACGCCTGCAGGGGGCAAAGATTTGCGGACACCCGCTTGGCCAGTCAGAGCTTAGCAACGTGTTCCCATCTCTGCTGGGGTGGGAGGCAAGTTATCAAAGATTGGTCCATAGTTTTATTTCGCCAGCTGTAATCTTATTTATTTATATTTTCAGTTCCTTAGTAATTGGGCTTTAGTTGTAACAGACTGTTAGCGACCACGATTTTTAGTGGATATAAGCAATTAGCAACTAGCAATTATAGCCCATCTGACGTTAACATGCCGTTAATGACCATTAGTGACCATTAGCAACGTCTGGCAACTTGGACCACCACATTTAGAGCAGGGTGGGGCGTACAGGTAGGTTCAGGCAGGCTCCCAAAACACACACACAAACACACACACACACACACACACACACACACACACACACACACACACACACACACACACACACACACACACACACACACACACACACACACACACACACACACACACACACACACACACAATGGATGTGTTGGGGTGTCTACCTCCCGGGGGTCGAAGAAGGCCCTTGTCAACAGGCCCTCCAGGTGTCTGAACCTCCCCGGCTGGCTCCTCTTCAGCAGCAGCATGGGTTCTGTCTGCTTCATCAGTGACCGGGCCGCGCCCACCTCCCTCATCTCGATCAGCTCCAAGACCACCTGAGAGCGGGCAAGAGAGAGAGAGATAAAAAGGGAGAAAGAGTTCTTTGCACTGTTCTGTCGGTTCAAATTGTGTGTTTTTCTTGGAATTCCTTCTTTGGGATAGTGTTTTGTGTGTCTCGTGGGTCCCAAATGTTTGACATATTTATCAACCCTTATGTTTGTAATACATAATCAAAGCCGCTCGCGTTCATACTGTTATTCGTCGCGCCACTTGGGCTAAAGTATGCAATCGCTTCATCTTCACAGCGAAATGCAAGCTAGAAAAGCCATGGCAGCGCATGGACTGCCGGCACACTTCACGACTGCTGCCTCACAGCGACTATAAACCACGAAGAGTGGCTATGGACAAGAGCATCTGCTAGACGACCAGACAGCAATGCTTCATTGCCTACACTGTTCCACACTCGGATACCCTGCCTCTGATTAATAGAGAACCATTTAAGTGTCCTCTGTAAGGGAAAGAGTGGATGAGCAACGTGTGGAGGGCTAGGGGGGATGAGGGGTTCGGGGGTCCCGCCTGCTCGTAGAGGTCCACCAGCGTGTCCTGGGGCAGCTTGAGGGACTGGATGGCGAGGAGCACGGCGTCCCAGTGTCCCCGGGTGACGTCCAGGACGAAGCTGTCGATGGACTCCACGGTGTTGAGGTACACGGTGGTCTCCTCCTGCAGGGCGCTCAGGGTCCGATACAGCCTGTTCTCCTTCAGGTATTGCATGATGAGCCGGATCACACTGCAAGGGGGGGGGGGGGGGGGGACTGACTGTTGTTATGACAACTTTATAAACAAATTAGCCATTCTCTTCAGATTTGAATCCCTAACACTTTTCTTGGTGATGGTGTCTATTTTGAATGTTGTTTTTTTCTGTTGCAGAGGTTACTGTGGATGTGGTGGACGATGGCTGGTTTAAGCAGCCTCCCCTAGCCCGAAACAGACTGATTGGACTCTGTGTCGGGTGAGGCTGCACACCTGTGGGGCATTGACCTATCAATGTGCAACAGGGTCAACCAGCCATCACGACACACACTCAGGAGGTCTACAACATGGCAGCATGTTACCCTCTCCTGCCCTCTATCATTTTACCATAACTAAGTATGCAATAATCCAGTTCCAACATCACGGGTGTAGCATGAACATTGTTACAGATACCTTTAATTTAAATCAGAGATGTATTGCCCTGGCAGTTGAATCAGATCAAAATATATCGGCAGCAAGGTCACTGGAAGTCATGACAAAAAGATGACTATAAACTTATGGAATGGATAACGGATAAAGACTTATGCAGTGATGGTGATTAGATGGGGAGATTGCTTCAGGGGGTCAACAGACCCACTAACCATGTAATTACTCCTCAGAACGTTTACAGTTACAGAAATAACTTGCTAAATTTGCAGACACAGAAGACAGAAAGAATGTACAGCGAGACCCACAGGAATACAGAATAAATACAAAAATATAAATTTGAAGTCATCTGACTGTGAGTTAAACTGGATTACTTATTCCCCCTTCTTGTGAGAAAATAATACAAAAAAATTAAATAAAATAAAAGCTAAAAAGCATTTTCATTCCACTAAAAAACGCAATCACCTATATCGATGCAAACCTAGAACTCAAACCCAGACATTTTGAATACCCTACTTACTCTGCAGATTCCATGATGTTCTGCTTGCTGAGTAGGATGCTCGCGCTGTGGATGATGCAGCTGCACAGTGCTGCTAGCCAGAGCCACGTGAACGCAAGGTCCACCCACTACACGTGCGTTTGTATTTCGCATTTTTCTGTAGGCGAGACCTAACCCCCCTAGCGCCCATATCCCTTATGATGGACGCATGCAAACTGAAACACATCACCGTGCACGCAGTAGAAATACCCTCAAACACGCACGTAACCAGATGCAGCCGGAATGACTGCAGCCTCACGCACACCGCTGATCAGCGGTCTGCCTACGTCTGAGGCTCGCATCTCGCGCGTGCCTCCACAATGCATCCCTATAAATAACACTTTATCATGATAGATTTATCAATTAGTAGTTAACATTATTATGTTCAGCATAATTTACGACTATTCTTTACTCTTTCTTGGCGAGTGGCTTTCTTCAGAAACGCTGAATAGGCCTAAAGATCCTACTGCAGGACAAAACTGTTCTCGTTCCCCTGTCTTCACCTGGTAAATGAGGTTGTTTTGGGAAGTGTTGTTTGGGACGCGTTGTTTGAAGGGGGGTAAACACGGGACCGCTAGAGGGTTTCTGCATCGTTTCTCGACCGCATCTCAACTTCCTGTATCAAGGACAAAAAAAACACAAGTTCCTGTTTACCTGATGAGAATGAAATAGGCCTACACATAACATGCTGACAACAAGCCAATTTATAAGCCTTATAGATATAACATCGTCGTAGGTGTTCGGATTTGACAACTACGTGGGAGTTAGGCCTAATCATTTGGGCTGTTAGGCTAATTACATTTATAATTGACTAATTTAGTCTGTACAAAGCTCATTAAGTCATTTACAAAACTAAAGTAAAATAGTTTTCTCTCAAATTAGGCTACATGTCATTCAGACCCGCTACTAGTCTGCCCGTGGTCTTGGTTCATGACTGTTCTCCAGTGTATGCTATTTACATACCGCTATGGATACCGCCAAAAAGAGAATTGGGCAGGTGAGAGAAGAGATTCAAATAGGGCCTCCAGCCTCTTCCCGGGTACTTTCCTGTGGATCATCCATACACGCTAACGTGCTGACAATATCGGTGTAGTTTTGTGACTGGGATACCCTAATCTGCATTCTAAAAAGATGCAAGGCAACATGACGAAAAATTAGAAGTTCACGAATCCGGTGAGGACAGTCAAACTATGTCAGCTGATGAAGTGTTCGTTGTACGTGATTTCCATCCTTATAACCCTGATGACACACTAAATACCATATACCGATTGTCTGCTCAGCCTGCACTCTGCTGACCGTCTACAACTCTGACACTAGAGTCACCACCCCAGCGTGAAGTGAGGTCCGCCCGCAGCCTGCTGGAGATCAGTGTGATCTTGGTGTGTATGACATACACCAGCAGTGTATGACAGTTTTCTTTCTCCTGTCTTCCATAAGATGGAGCCCAAAAGTAAGCATTTGGTTTTGTTGAAGCTGTCTTTAGCTGATGGAGGGGGGAAAAGGAAACTGGACCATGGATTGGCTGGAGACTGGAGAACACATTCCCACATGGTTCAGAAACCAACAGAACAGGTGAACAGGCTCCTTCCTTTACATTCGTTTTCATAGTGATCAAAAACATGCAAACAACTCTGCTCCCTCCATCCGTTTTGCCTTAGATCCCTGCTGATGCGAGGAGCAAGCTTCTGGAGGTGAAGGACTTGATGAGCATCATAGGCAGTGGAACCATGCATCTGGGGCAGAACACCCTAACATGGGTCATGGGGAAGATGGAGCTGCAGTTGAGGGTCGGTGATGTTGGCGGCGAAGGGCCTAACCTGTCACTGGTGAGGAAGATGGATGTGGCAGGTCGCAGCTCTGAATCTGCACTGTGCATGACTGTAGTCCTGATGGAACAAAAGGCTCCCCCCACTGGTACAACAGCAGTGGTGTTCATGCAACATGGACAGATTTATTTAGACAGTTATAACTGTCTAAAGCAATGGGAAAAGTCGAAAAAGCATGATATCACCCCTTTAATAGTCGCCGTTTGCCATAGCACTGCAGTTCGCACACTTTTACACTTCGGTCATTTATCTACAGCTCTTGTGCACAACATATTGTATAGTAGTGTAAACAGGGAGACCTGAATTTATACTTGGAAGGCCATCTTTGTTCTCATCCCTCTCTTTGTAGATGAGAAGGTTAGGGGTGTGGAGGGCCATGAGGCTGGCCAGGTCAGCACCATTACAGCTGAGCTGGTGGCTTCTCTGACCGGCCACAAGTTGAGGAGCAGCTTACACTGCACCATGTAAAGGTTTCTAGACCCTACTGTATATACTTTGTTGTTTACATTAAGTTAGTCTAAACAAGACCCAATGTTTCCCTTTCAATCCAATTTATCATTTTGCAAATATTTTATAGAGAATCCACCGCATGTGGAGTCATACTGAATGCGTTATATTCCGTCCAGGGTTGCATAGGAGGATATACCAAACGGCACTGGAAACTGATATTTATACATGAGTAGATGGACTGTGAATAAATGTTTTTGCTTGAGAACATTCTCAAGCTCCAACACAAAACACATTCTTTCCAGGAACATTTTGGCGTGACCGTGGAGTTCAGGGAGTACCAGGCCCAGGTCAAGCAGCACATGGAGGAGGAATTTTCGCCAAGTAGTACTGGTAGTGGTGTCTGGTAGGAGTCAGGCCAATTAGCAACCCTAACAAATAACCTGTGGAGTTCTAAAATATAACCAACTAATCATCAACGTCCTGGATATATATCACCCTGAAGGGGTGAAGGGTGCGCTGGCTTGCACCGGTAGCTCACACAATAAACCATGTAAAAAATCAATCGAATTTGATGTAGGTTGGCCCCTGGCTTCCAGATCTCCTTTATTTGTTTGACTCCCATCTGAAAGTGTCCTTATTTTCTTCCACAGTTGGTGTTCAAGTCTCCTGACTTGATGGAGCAACTGCTGACTGGGTTGTTAAGCCAGCAGATTCAACAGAAACTCTGAAACTCTGCTCGATCTCAGATAAACACTCAGCTATACAATACTCCAAAAAAGACACACCCTCTCTACGACCGACTTCTTCACCCAGAGCGGCCTTGAATGGCTCGCCTGTCAAACATCCGTCCCCCGGCAAAAGCCCAGTTCTTCCACAAACCTTCACTAATGGAAAGTACAGAAAGAGGCATCTGAAGATGCCGTCAGCATTCAGTAATGCAGCACGTGAAATCCTGTTCAAGTAGATATACTTATTGGGTGGCCTTCTGCTTTTTCACTGAGGTGTAAATTGTATTCAAATTAAAATATTATGTATTGCTCTTGTGACTTGAGTCAACTGAAGTACGACAGATATCAAATCTGCTTGCCTTTCATAGTTCAGGAATACTGCAAGAGCTTGTGCTAGAAACCCTGTGATATTGTTCATAGTTGAGCTCTATCCAAACCTACTTGAGCTGGAAACATGTTTTGAGATTGGGTTCCAGAATGTCACGATCATCATTTTGGCCCAGGTCCTGAGTACTTGGGTAATTAAAGTCTTGAAGGGCTCAAGTCATGCCACCATGATGCATCAGGATAGATCAGTCCTACAGCCTACCCAGTGGATTGTAGCAAATGTCGCTCATCTATCCTTCATATATCTGGGTACACGCCCACTTGTGATGTCACTATGAAAATCATAGTGCCAAACGGCTAGTGCCAGCTAATCACTCCCACACCTGGTGGCATGACATGTGGGTTTGTGGTTTAACCTGGTAGACTGATTCATGCTGCACCGTGAGGACAAGGATTGAAGCCGTTGATGGTTTCTATTGTGCTTTAAATACCCTTTGCTTAAGCAAATATACCCAATAAAGTTAGTGGCAAGCTTGATGACCTGTTTCGAACTCGATGGCGGCACCTATGGCTTACAAAAAACTGCCTCACGAGTTAAGATCCCTAAAATAGCCACTATGTAGGAAATAGACCTCCAAACATTTAATAAGAATTATGTATTCAGGCAATTGAGTCCCAAAAGGTTAGGGCTAGTCTCCGGTGAATGATCGAGATCCTTCAGCCACCTGCTCAGAGCTTAGGTCTTCTAAAGCCCCCAGGCAAGAAGGTAGCCAGTTACTGAAACATGCAGATGTCTTCAAGGCTGGGTAGGGTAGATCAACTATTCTGGATATCACACGCGTCCCTTTGCTTTTTAAAATAAGTTAAATTTGGCCTTGTTTGAAGAATACTATACATTCATTTTTCTTTTACACAAACTTAAGTTTAATAAGTTAATCTTGATCACATTAATGATTGCAAGACCATTAGTTAAATGTTGGTTAATGTTTATTTCCCCATTAACGATAAGTACATTTTTCCAAATAAACGTCTATGGGTTGGCTGCATTAGTGGTCAAACTGAGCCCCTAAGGTAGGGCGCTGACCATGGACTACTCTATTTAATATTAGTATATGCTACACGTAAACCTAAGTTGACAAAATTTGATTGGTTCGCTATCTCAGGATATTGGGCCATATCTAATGATTGAGATCTCAAACTCGTATATTGCGTGATGGTAGTCTTTGCGTTAATAACAAACAAATCCTGGCAAAAAGTGTTATCCTGTTTATTTTTGGCGTGTTCACATGTAGTATACACCAGAACCTCACCTCAGGCTCTGAATATTGGGGAGACTATTCCCCACAAGCCACAAGTCACTTTGCCAAATAATTGTTCCCAAACCAGGAAATTTAGTTTCCCCACAAAGTGATGGTAGGGCTTTATAACATCGCTTCCATCTCTTTTGTAGGTACAAAGGGAAATTATTCTTGCTGGTGACAAGGCAGGCACACTTGAAATGTTTTGGTCGTACTTTAAATGTTTTGAATCCGTCTTGCAAAGAATGCCCTTTCGCTTCGAAACGACAAGATTCCTAGAAGTGCCTTTCAAAAACCAAGTATTTGTTTTGATGTCAACCTGAACTGAAGACAACAAACGATTTCAGCAAAAAATGTTTTTTATTTTTTTTTCCATAGTTTACTTTTGGCTGGACTCAGATTTGGATGTAGAGGCCCTAAGGGAGGAAAGGCGACGCCTCTTGGCGATCTGTTCCTGGCGTTTGTCCTTAGCCTCCTGTTGGAACACAAGGAACACAAACAGGAAATTAGTAAAAAATTAGGTAGACAGCTGGTTGAGGTAAAAGTGGTCTTTAAAAAAACGTGCAGTACGCTGATGTGGCAGGGAATAGCCACATCACCACTTTAATACTTGAGCCTAACCTTTACGCATGGCATAAAAAAAAGAATGACAAATTCTAAGACTCAGCCAAAAGAAAACGTAAATCCCGAATGCCATTCAAAAGAGAAGCCATGCTTCGGGACACCTCTGGGGTACCAGCAGAGATACTAAGTTCAACATGTGAAGTGAGGAGGTGAGGCTCGTACCTTCATCCTCTTGGCCAGCAGCTTGGCGTACTCGGACGCCTCCTCCTTGTTCTTCAGGGTGCGCTGCCTCTTCAGGGCGATGCGGCGGCGCTTGTGCTGCAGCACGCGGGGGGTCACCAGCCTCTGGATCTTGGGGGCCTTGGATCTGGGCTTCTTGCCTGGACAGAGACAAGTAGACGTGGTTAGCAGACTATCATATTGGACTTCCCATTTCCGTTAACATAACTGTTTTTTTTTTATAACACTAAACAATTATATGAAGTATGGAGTGACGATGGGTTAGGACACAGGCGATGGGATGGCAGTGTAGAGATACTGGGCTGTGCGTTGACTGCAAAGGACCTCATAAATGCATGCAAGAGCAACAAAGCACATATTAGGATATAATACCTATTGTACACTTCAAACCTGCCTATACACCTGAAAAGATTCAATGTCAGGAGGCAAAATGAACGCTCACCTTCTTTAGTCACGGGTCTCCTGACAACATACTGTCTGACATCATCCTCCTTGGACAGGTTGAAGAGCTTGCGGATCTTGCTGGCTCTCTTGGGTCCCAGGCGGCGAGGGACGGTGCTGTCGGTCAGGCCGGGAATCTCCTTCTCGCCTGCAGCCAGGGGGATGAGCAGGTGTTAGACAACAGTGATGGGCACAAAAAACAATGTATAGAACGTATTACAATAGACGTGCACCAAGTGAGAAAGCAGCACAGTTTAACCAGACATGAATGGTCCGGTCGTATTAGAATGAGCAGCTCTGCAGTTACTTTAGCAACTTATGTCCCCCCTTAATGACTATGGTAGAGTCAGAAAGGGTCTACTGGAGTGCCACCAACAATGAATGAGTTGAATGAGGGACATGCATCAAGTTTTGGCAACACATTGAATGAGACTAAAACCCCCAATAGAACTTTGACTCTTGGGCAGTTAGGTACAACCTCAATGATAACCTGATTCTACCCGAGCAACAGATCAGACATCATAGTGGAATTGAGCCTTAAAATCTATTATTAATGAATGGAAGGTATTACAGCACCATACTGAGCAAATGCTAACAGAAAACTCACTGTCAGGCCCCAGCATAGTTTGACCTTTAATGCCAGTACCCAAAAAGGTTCACTGTCGCCTATTGAGCCACTTTACAGGGCAAAAAAAAACAAGATCCAACAGGTAAAACTTACTTTATCGCGTTCCCAAATCCCATTCACTCTAGGTTGCACATGCCTTATCGCAACACTGCACAACATAACGGCTATGTAGCTAAATAACGATTGAAAGCACCAATAGTTGCACAAGTACAACGTCACAAGTCGGCTACGCACCCTTCTTGATGATGACCAAGTTGAGGACGCTGAGGTTGGCATCCACAATGCAGCCACGGACAGACTTGCGTTTGCGCTCGCCGGTCCTGCGGGGGCGGTAGCAGGAGTGCCCCTTGCTGAGCAGCAGACGCACGCGACCGTGGGTCAGCACACCCTGCTTCATGGGGAAGCCCTGCTTGTCGTTACCGCCACTGATGCGCACCATGTAACCCTGGGGAATGGACAGGAGGGAAAGGTCAGTTACCTACTATTGGATCTATACAGACTAGAACTGATAAGAGTGGACTTCCAAGTGATGCCAACCACCACCCCACCCAAATACGCCCCACTATCCCATCTCCATGCAGCTTAGTGTTGCGAACACTGGTTTAGGGTTAGAATACAGTATGAGAGAGCAGCACAGGTTAACCAGCCATGGACAGGTCTGGTCGTATTTGATTGGGCAGCTCTGCAGTTACTATGGCAACTTATGTCCCCCCTTAATGACTATGGTAGAGTCAGAAAGGGTCTACTGGAGTGCCAAAAACAAGTGGTTTAGGTTGAAGCAGAAACAGCCAAGCACTTACTTACAAAGCCCAGTTGTACGTGTTAAAAGGGTAGCATGTGTAGAACTACATGGAGGACTAATAGATGCCAATTGAACCTATATATGCCCGTCATAAAATGAATGGCAGCAGAAGAGGTTAGAACCGCGAATAACATAACCATAGAAAGAAACATGGGCTAGCATATTTGAGGACTATTAAGTGTCACCTCATGAGCTATTTTGCTTAAAAGAAACGACCAACCGTAATGCATACAATGTTGAGTAGTGCATACAATGCCAAAGCTAAAATGTAAAGCAGCGGTGGTTTAGCATGGGGCTATTACCGACCTGTTTAGTTTAAGCCAACAGCGCTTTAAATCCAACAATAAATAAAGAGGTTTACCTTCCACTCATCTCCCAGGGGGTCTGCAGGCACTTCAGTAGCCATACGCTTCTCGTAGAAGGTACGCAGCTTACGCTCATCGTCAACTTCGATCAGCTTCTGGCAGCCAGTAGCGGGGAATGAGATGTTGAGCTGCAAAGGAAAGAACACATCGGGATTTTAGTGTGTTGGGGACAGAAGGAATTATATTCACGGTTCGGTGTAGCCACGTCAACGGCTGTGGGCAAACGTGAGGAAACACGTTAACATAGCAGTCAATGGGAAACGGCGGTTTATACAATTTGACCGGTTTTTGGAAACGTCTATAATCAGTCTTTAAAAAACGAATACAGGAAACGTGTGTAGCCCTAAATGCATAAGTTATAGGTTTGTTGTTTAATTAAACTGAAGGTTTAGCACATTCTCGACAGTGGGCCGCCATGTTTGGTAGACCTTAGCCACCACTAGCCACTAAGACAATCAATGTGCATCTTCAACAGTAAAACAGTTTATCACGAAACATGATATACGAATGTAAAGAATAGAGACTTGTGCTTGATTATTTCTGACAATTTTTTGAAAAAATGATTTCAAAAGCTGCTACAATTCCAAGCAATCTTCGTACCTTCATCTTGTTTAGCCCACCCTACGATGGTCCGCCACGGGAAAGAGACCGGACGTCCGCCTCGTTGTCTCACATAGGCTCGAGGTAGTATCGCGAGAGCACGGACCAGGCGTTAAATTGAAACGTTTAGCACGGTATAACAATTATACAAAACATTATGAGACATAATGCGCCATAATATATCCATTACAAATTTAATTTAATAGTTTGAGAATAATAAAAAAATAGATAAAGTTGGAGTCCAATCAACACCATCATTTAATTTAACCCACCAAATATAGCCTTATTGTCTTACATTTCCCAAAACGGGAAGGATGATCAGATACTTTACCTAAGACATCGATTACCCGCAAAAATAACTGAACTTGGAACAAAAACATTACTTTTAACCATAGGCTTACTGCGCTTGCGCATTCCTAGGGGTGAAGAGTAGCGGAGGCTGGCTGTCATTGTGCTGAAGATAAACGTCACGACGCGGTTGCTCTAGCAAGGACCGTGGTATAAAATGCACGCCTACGTCGATTTATTTTTTATGTCACGCGTCTGGATGTTTATCAAACACTGCATCCTGCGCACATGATTCCGGTATTGCGTTTTCACCGCTGATATTCACTCGGTACCGCGGACACCCGTCTGCGCTGTCCCCTCCAGCAACATGTCCAGCGTTAATCTCATTTTTTGGGACCAGTTGCAAGCCGGTAGTTCGGACGTGGACTGGTGTGAAGGCAATTACCTTATTTATCCAAGCATTGCGGAATTTTACAACACGGTTCGTATTACTAACTTGTTGTCCTTCTCTCTGCACTTCGCTGTGACTTTTGGTTGTTGTTTTGTTTTGCACAATCTTTGTTTCTTTAGTATGTTCGATAATTATGATTGAAAACTATGTATGCTACCGGCGGATTGTTTTTCTTTCCACTGCATGGCGTTTTAAAGTTGTGTTATGCTACAAATGCAGATTTCTAGGATAGTACGCAGCATAAGTTGTCCTTTATGCGACTCTAAGCAGCTGGGATGTTTTCTCTTGAGTTCAAGTTGCACTCCCTTGATTTGTTTTTCTCGCCTCCTTTTGTCTATGTTGAAATCGGCAAAGAAGGCTCATCCTTTGTGCTGTTTTGGCATATTAATAAATATATATATATATATCTGTTTGAACGTTTTGCTCACTTTTTTTTTTCTTTTGCCATTTCAGATCAGCAACATATTGTTTTTTGTTTTGCCGCCTTTATTAATGTGCTTATTCCGCCAATACGCAACCCATTTCAACAGTGGGATATATCTAATATGGAGTCTTCTAGTGGTTGTTGGTAAGTTTACTGGCATATCAATACTGTGTGTGTGTGTGTGTGTGTGTGTGTGTGTGTGTGTGTGTGTGTGTGTGTGTGTGTGTGTGTGTGTGTGTGTGTGTGTGTGTGTGTGTGTGTGTGTGTGTGTGTGAGAGAGAGAGAAACTGCGGACAGACCGCACGCCTCGCTTTTCTTGAAAACTTGCAAGCCTAGAAATCAGATTTTGAGAAGTGACTTCTAATAGAGAATAATGCTTTGCTGGCCAAGTGACCTTTGCACAAAACAGCGGATTATGTCTATTTAATTCCTTCCCAAACCCATCGATTAGTCGCTCTCTTCAAACAGGAATCTCTTCATAGTTGGTTAACATAATGTTATAAGGTTTCTTCCTTTTCATGACAGCCATGTCAACCGTTATCGAAACAAAGCAGCTTTCACTCCAATATATGTTCACATACTCGGATGTAAAAACAATGCCTTAATGTTTAAGTTGAACTCTTAAAAGCACACCCTATTTCATACAGTCCATGATTTCCACCATAGTCCAAATAGCCACTGCGACACTTTATTTCTTACTTTTGTTTACTCCAAAGATATTTGTTTCCATTCCTAGTGATAATATTGAGGCTGAACTGTGAGTAAACTTTATCAGGCAGAGCAGGGCCATGTGTCTCAGATCAGCAGGACACCACCATGACAATTCCTTTAAACAACACAATCTCCTGTAATCATAAGAAAACAGTTCTCACTGATAACAATAAGTCTGTCAGCCTTTTGATAAAAACATGAGGCACAGAAAACCTCATTATGCCATGAAACCGTTATGTCGTCAATCCAAATTCAAGTGAACAATTATAATAATATTTAAGTAAATTACAGTACACAAGCGGATCAGAATCGCATGAGGTTTGCATTCAGTCTGTCAAGTGTAATTTTTTGTCTTTGCATACTGTCAATGCAGTGAAGCACTTTGCATTAGGGCTGAACGATTTTAAGAAAAAATTGAAATTGCGATTTTTCTGGTAGAGATTGCGGTTTCGATTTCAACCACGATTTATTTTCTTTAAATCAAGTTTCAGTATAAATTAATATAACCAATGAATTCCATTTAGGTAATGCAATAATGAAATTGCTGGCAACAGATTTCAAATGCAAGACTGTTTATTCAAGTACCTAAGAAACAACAACCAAAAAAGTCAAATAAAAAGGGAGCCCTCTTTCTTAAGTAAACTTGCTTCAATGGCTCATCAGCATCAAAATAATTGCACTTTTGTAAAAAAAAAAAAAAATAATAATAATATTAAAAAAAAAAAAAAAAAACGCAGCTTTGACGATCCCAAAATCGTAATGCTTGAGATCGCGATTTTCGGTCGAAAACGATAGATCGTTCAGCCCTACTTTGCATGGCCATTTTGTTAGTCATAGTTTTCTTGAGAGCACTACTTCTGTATACTCATTCATTTGTATAGCTTATGTAAAAGCATGCAGTTCAAATAACCCTTTTATTCATTTATAGCCATTTCTTTGATAGGCTGATATTTTTGTGATAGGCTGAGTAGATGTGTCAACTCAGGCTATCACAGTTGATCTGTGTCTATACCGCTTTTTGGGCTGATTAATTGTTATTTAATAAAAAAGACATGTATTTTTAATGCGTGCTGTTCTGTTGTGCCCCAGGGATCGGATCCACATACTTCCATGCCACTCTGAGCTTTCTGGGCCAGATGCTGGATGAGCTGGCCATTCTGTGGGTGCTGATGTGTGCCATAGCAATGTGGTTCCCCAAGCGATACCTCCCCAGGATGTTTAGGAAGGACCGGTAAGTGTCAGGACAGGACTCTGCTCAACAACTTCAGGAGCTACCTTGGGTTGTACCCCCTGCTCCGGTAGTATTGACATTAAGCTACTCTATAGTGTGAGACAGGATGCTGTATATTGTGCATCTTGTGGTTGGACAACCTTCCCATTTTGGCATAGACGATCTATACAGTAGCCCTCTTTTTTGATAGCAAATGCTGACAATTTAATGTTGCCTTTGTCAGGCACTAGAAACTACTGTTGTCTTTCAGCTGCAACAGTAGCCTACGCTTTCCTTGTAAAGATCAGCTGCTCTGGGATCTTCTATGACTACTACCACTACTACAAATACTACTGCTCCTCTTATGCTTCTACTGCTAATACTAGTACTACCACTAGCACTCCTACTATTACTTCTACCCCAACTTCCTGAGTTCTCTGTAGTATGCTGTTGGTAAATGTCAGGGATTCAGTGGTATTACAGTCCAGTTTAATTATAGATCTGGTAAAAATAGTGACAGCTGTTCAATAAAACTGCAGCACATGTCTTTACTTCTCTTTCCATTGTAATTGAGCCAGCAATACTGTTTCCTCTCCGCAGCCTAATATAAAGATACTTGTACTTGTAATGTGCTTAGAATTTGATTTGAGTTTTAAGTGTAGTCAAGTGCATAATAGGAGATAGTGCGCCTCACAATAAAGTAAGTAAAATGTCTAAAATCAAGATTTTGGGTCAAGTTTCTACTCAAATGAGTGACCTGAATGTCGTTATGAACGTTTATCATATATTCAAATGTATATGCAAATTGCCAGCTGAGGTTGAACATTTTCATCATTTTAATGTCCAACACGTAATGGTCAGATGCAAGGTTAAGGCCTTGTGAGGTCACAAATGTCCTCATAAACCTTGAACTTGGTGGTCCTGTTTATGGGGGTCACACACACATGCGCGCGCACACGCACACGCGCACGAACACACACACACACACACACACACTTGAACAATGGCTCTCTCTCCTCTCTTCAGGACGAGGTTCAAGGTGGTGGTTGGCATCTTGTCGGGCATCACCACTGGGCTGGCCTTCGTAAAACCCGTGGTCAACGCCCTGTCCCTGATGACTCTGGGCATCCCTTGCACTGTGCTGCTCATCACCGAGCTAAGGAGGTCAGTTCAGTACAGTCACGTCCCCAAATCCTCCCCCATCAGCCTCGGTTTGTCTAGGAGTCATTTGGATGAGTTTTAAATATGTCATAAGCCAATACTTTACATACTTTACAGTACTCCCCCGAAATGATTATTGCTATGATTTTTAATCTTTTGTCAACACTTTTCTTTAAGTAAGCAAGGCAGGGCTTAGGGTGGAGGCAGGAGAATCCCTGAGCAGTGTCAAATGTTTAGACACATGAGCAAATTTATGTTATTAATGTGTTTTCTTTATGGTGGCTTCTTTTGTTTGGTTTCCTTCATGCGTGTCTTTATCGCAAATGATGTTTGCGGTGTTGAGTCATAGCAATTTTGCGTACAAGACAAACCTTGGTCACCCATCCCTACCTACAGCAGACTTTACTTTACTTCTGGCACTCAACAATACAGACAGCAGACTTTACTTTTCTTCTGGCACTCAACAATACAGCAAGATAACATGGTGTGGATAGTTGGTGTGGCCGAGCAGTCGTATTTGTTCCGGTGGCTGGTTCCTTTGGCCTACAATAGATAGCCGGCGTGATAAAGGTCTCCATTTGTACTTTTATTTGCAGTAAGCTATTTTAAGAGTAAGCTACGGGACGGTTCACCTCCCTGAATAACATCTTTGGTCTATGATGAGGCGGATCAACTTTTGTTGTCTGTAACACACACCTGCCCGCACACACGGACGCACAATTACAGACTAAACATTGGTCTATATTCTTGGTGTATCTATTCTTCAAGACCTAAATGACAGGGCTAATCCCAGCTGTTACGGTCAGCTATAATCATTAAAGAGACAGACACTCGTGTTGAAAGGTGGCCAGGGTTCAAGGCTGTGTAAGTGACCTAGTGTTTACCCTCTCCGGGGGTAATGTACTTTTGGTCCTGTACTCCCTATCCTGCAGGAAGCTATGATGTAAAAATAATGTTATTCAGCACTAAACAACACTCGCTGTGTGTGTGTGTGTGTGTGTGTGTGTGTGTGTGTGTGTGTGTGTGTGTGTGTGTGTGTGTGTGTGTGTGTGTGTGTGTGTGTGTGTGTGTGTGTGTGTGTGTGTGTGTGTGTGTGTGTGTGTGTGTGTGTGTTTTCTTCCGGTT
The DNA here is from genome assembly GCF_026213295.1 of Gadus chalcogrammus. Classification (NCBI taxonomy): domain Eukaryota; kingdom Metazoa; phylum Chordata; class Actinopteri; order Gadiformes; family Gadidae; genus Gadus; species Gadus chalcogrammus. The sequence continues at coordinate 10,146,925 of NC_079414.1, read as the reverse complement.
TCCCACATTCCTACGTTTTCCTGGAAGTGCTGTCGGTTTCATTAGTCCATTGTACACCTTTCTGCGGTTCTCAGCTAGAGACACAGCCTGTGAGGCTCCGACTGTTGGCTCAGTCTGTTGTTCCTCTGTAGGGAGGGTTACTGGCGAACCCAGTCAGAGTGCCAGTGCCCTTTAGTTAACACATTAGAGGAACTCCCACCCTGGGGTGTCACTCTAGTTCACCAGAGCCTGGGGCACAACTTGTTCTTACTTGGGTTTGGAGGACAGAAGATTGAATGCCAAGTTAAAATAATAATTGGGGTATAGAAGACAAAAAAAAGTACATTAAAGGGAAAATCTTGATGATTTCCGTTTTGATCTCTTTGATGTCACGCCACCTCAAGAAACGACAGTCCCCGTTACGCACACACAAGTGAGTTGAAGAAGGAATTTGTTGCGGTGGCTCCAAAAGAACCCTTTCTGGAGGAACCACCAATGCTGTGTGATGGAAACCGAGCACTAAATCTGCAGTGCTCGTGTTTTTATCGCATGGCAGGAATGTCGCCACCGAAACTCAGTTCTGCAAAGGCTTTTATCAGTGGACCATGGGCTCAATCACCGTTGTGTAACCTCATGCTATATATTTACTGACTCGACTGACATATATTTCATGCACATCTTTAGATCTTTGATATCGCAGATTTAATATTGTGGCTATTATTTAGCGTTTTGAGTTGGAAGTGATAAAGGCAGCTTTTGATGTTCATGGCCGATTAAGCAAAGCTTATTTGCAGAACAGTGTGTGTTGCAATGTCCTTGCGACACATCACCTAGGTGGCTTTTCTGTGCTCTTCCACAACACCCGACCCAGGGTGATGATGTTGAAAACGGGTTCATTGGAGCGTTTGAGGACAACGGTAAAGGTCCATGGAGATGGTGATCCAGGCTATAGGACGTCCTCCAGAGTGTGTGTGTGGGGACGGCTGGCTTATCCTGTGTGCATCGATGACTCCATGCACAACAAGTGTGCAGCCTCAGGGCGCACTCAGACTAGGCCATCTGTACCCCACGTTTTCCCCCTAAACTCTAGATCAGGGGTCGGCAACCCTAGGCACGCATGTCACCACTGGCACGGGGCAACATAATCATTGGCAGACTTATTTTATTATTATTTATTTTATTATTATTGTTAATAAAATGAACAGCATAATGCGGCAGCATAATCATTGCTACCGATTTTTTTTTGGGCAGTTTATTCTGTCTTGGGCATTTCCTCTCAGTGCAAATATGTTTTAATTAGTTACAGAAAGTAGTGTTCTGAAACGGGATCAAATAATAGTTTTTAAACCTATGTTGTGAGTAAAAGAGAGGAACATTTTTAAATATTGTTGCAAGTTGCCTGTAAGCATGTGGATGGTTCCAGCATTCTCATATATTCTCGTTTTTTACATTTCTCACAGTGCAAATATGTTTTTGAATGAGTTTCTGACAATGTTTTTTTAAGATGGGACATATGTAATTATAATTTGTAAACCCATGTTGCAAATATAACAACCACATTTTTTTTTTAAATGTTGATGCATGATTGTAGACTATATGGGATTAGTACAATTCCAGGTCTTCTGGAAGGTTTTTGGTCGCTGTGTCATAATTCAGCTTAATTTTTTATATATCGTTGCTTAAGACACGCTCATTAACGAGAAAATGTCAAACTCGCACTGCATGTTGAAAAGGTTGCTGACCCCTGGTCTAGATCGTTTGGCTAGTTTGAGCACGCCATCCGTACTCAAATACAGTTTAATTCCCTGGCCTGAGCACACTTCGGAGAGGTGTGCTCAGGCCACGGTAAAGATGCTAATGAGCCGACACACAAACGGATACGCAACATGAGCTGGATGACGGATAGTCCATGCGACCCTTCTACCCCTATTGTTTATTAAACAATAAACTTGGCGGCAAGCGGTTCACGTTGGGGCGATAGCGAAGTTGAGTGTTTGACCCAAAATCCCCCGTTCGTCACGGCGCAGGCTTTCTTGGTTCACTGGAGAAGGCGGGGCTGCGCCGGAGTCTAAAACTCTTTAGAACAATTTGCATACTCCCAAATGTTTTTATTTTTTTATGAATGAATTAAAATAAGTTCACGTCTGAGTGTAGGCTACAAACGCGATTTAACTTTTTACAAGTGCAAAAAAATCGTACTTAAGTACGCTACAGGGCAACTATGCGCTCAGTGTAGTGATGACATATCAATATAAAATGATTGCAGCAATTTGCTTATTAATTATCAATCATCTTATACGTGTGGAATGCAAGCATCCCCATTGTTCTCCAATCGAGATGTATGACAAGATTGTGTTTCTGTACTGCTTTCCTGCACCCTTTCCCTGATGCCTTAATGCCCTGTTCTCTCTCTCTGTCTCTCTGTCTCTCTGTCTCTCTGTCTCTCTGCCTCTCTGCCTCCCTGTCTCTCTGTGTCTCTGTCATGACTTACACATTTCAGTAGCATTGCACTTGGTAATCTGTGTTCCCACCCGTCACACACTTCACATTGAGTAAATAGTTTCCTCTGCCGTTTCTCGTTATCTCAACCCTTCTACAGCCATGCCACACTAACAGCTCGCCAGCTGTTGTCGGTGGACAACATGTTGTCAGGTTGTGTAACGTTTACTGTCTCAATAGGCTTCACACGCAACATTTTATGCCACACAACCCTAACCCTGAGCCCTCTGAAGAGGAACTCCCCAAACCCCTGGGGGGAAGTATCCCTGAAGAGGAACACAGAAGATGGAGCCCTCTTACTAGGGAGGGTTAAAGGTGCACAATGTGCTGAATGGGCAGACACCTTATCATAGTAAAAACCTAAAACAAAGCAGAAGCAAAGGTTATGTTGGATAAAGTCGACTTGACTTTGGTTGTTAGTAGGGAAGCACCGAAATGAAAATTCTTGGCCGAAACCGAAACCGAATATACTGAAACAGTTGGCCGAAAGCCAAAACCGAAAGCCGAATGTGGCTTTTACAGTTTTTCATTCATTTTGCTTAAATTTTTCACCATTGCATAAACCAAACAATTAAATGTCCTTTATAAATATTTTTGTCTTGCTTTTCAATAAAAAAAATCAATTACAAATTTGATACAAAATATTTATTTAATACTGAACGTTTTCTTACATTCCAGCAAACCTTAGCAAGCATTTAAGAACAATGTACCTTTAAATAAATGAGTAAAACATATATATATATATATATATATTTTTTTAATCAAAAATAAAAATGTTCCGTGTATTATGTTCATCCTTTTTACTCCTTCGGCTGAAACCTAACATTATGTTTTGGGCCATTTTCGGCCGAACATTTTCGGTGGCCGAATATTCGCTGCATCCCTAGTTGTTAATGCTATTCTCCTCCTATACAGACCCTGGACATCCGTTTGTAGGTTAGAGTTGAGTAAAAAACAAACTGACTTGGCTCTGCTCAGCCAGAGTGACTCCTTAGTTTTATAATAGCAAATACCAAACTCCTTGATTTGGTTCCTCCTCTTTCCTGTGTGTTATGTTTGTTGGCTAACTGACCAGCGGCCCTGTAATGTCACTGTGTGTTGTTGTCCAAGACAACAGGAGCATAAAAACATGTCCCGAACCCAAAGTTCAGAGAGCAACGGAGCGGAAACTCTCAATGCAATGTTATTTAAAAATAGCCGTCCTCTATCTTTGATTCACACCAAGCATCTGCCACGGCCTCGGTTGGACCGGGGTGTCTTACACGTCTAAGAATAGCTGATCCTGATGGCCAGGAATGTCTGAGGGTGGGGAGGTTGCCGCGGTCAGACTGGACCAAAGCCGGCTGGGCGGACTCCAGACACAGGGCAGCACTTGCCCTCCATTGTCTGTGGTTCATTCTGTCAGGAGCTTTAAGGAGGCAGCAGGGAGACTAGACACTGGAAAAAAGCAACTTGTCACTTTGCACAAAAGCAGACTGTACAACTTTTCACAGAGTATCTTCTGTGTGTGTGTGTGTGTGTGTGTGTGTGTGTGTGTGTGTGTGTGTGTGTGTGTGTGTGTGTGTGTGTGTGTGTGTGTGTGTGTGTGTGTGTGTGTGTGTGTGTGTGTGTGTGTGTGTGTGTGAGAGATAGAGAAACTGTGGACAGACACTTGGATGCCTTAATATCCTATTTGGAGAAGTGACTTTCTATTAAGAGAACCATGCGTCTCTTGGCCAAGTGACCTGTGTAAAAATAAAAAAGAACCATGCAAAACCCATGATGTTTATGTGATATATACCTCGTCTCCCTGCAGGTATATTAATCAAATGTGTGTTCTTGGTCTGTGGTTGTGGTGCTGGCAGGTGTGAGAACCTGAGGGTCTTCAAGCTGGGCCTGGTCTCTGGGTTCTGGTGGGCCCTGGCGCTGCTGTGCTGGCTCAGTGACAGGATATTCTGTGACATGTGGTCGTCTGTCAACTTCCCCTACCTGCACTGCGCCTGGTGAGCTTCATGCAGCACAACAGCCAAGAGGAAATGCATGCCACAAAGCTTTAAGTACTGTGCTTAACTGTTGAAACATGGGGTAAAGAACAAGTGAACTTAATGAGGTTAAAAGATAGATAAATGATGACCGAATACATTCATCTGAAACCTGGGAAAGAAAGTGCTGTTTCTGTTTTTCAAGAAGTAAAATATGCCATATATACACCATGGAGATACACATACAATGTCAATAAACAGGGGACTGTACTCAGGGCTGGGACATTTGTCTCTCTAACAGGTTCTCTTATACCCTTCCTTTCCAGGCACATCCTGATCTGTCTGGCCTCCTATCTGGGGTGCGTTTGTTTCGCCTACTTTGATGTGGCCACCGAGGCGCCTGAGCGGGGGCCCGTCATCATGTTCTGGCCTAATGAGAGCTGGGCTTTCATAGGCGTCCCCTACGTCAGCTTCCTCTGCGTCCAAAGGAAGTCAGCCATCAAGGTGACATGAGCTGTGAACCCACAGCAGGCAAATGTTCACACAAAGCAAGTCCTCACAGGACAAAAGTCCTCGCAGTACACAAGTATTCACCCGAAGCAAGTTCTCACAGGACACAAGACCTCACAAGACCCAAGTCACAAGAAGCAAGTCTTCACAAACCCAAGTCCTAAAAAGACATCAGTCTTCTTGACCTGATAAAATGGAGTGAAGCGGCGGGCTGAAACAGGCGCAGGGAATTAGTTATGCACCATACACCCTTGAATAGGATTGGATGTTGTAAGAGATATGTATATGGCCTGTACTAATGATTTAACCCCTAGGCCTGTTTTCCTTATTCCTTGTATGACGAACAGTACCATTAATGCAATCTGCTGCCAAAGCACAAGAGCTACACCAGGATCGTCCGTATTGAACATAAAAAGGTTTATCAGACCTGAGAAGTGCACACTGTGAGTTGAGGGCACGTATGGGAAATCATGTGTTCTGGTTAGAAATAGAAGAAGGTGAAATCAGGAGATAATTCAGGTCAATCTCCTGCATGGTATGAACCGCCATTTTGATATTCCTGTAGCATCCAATTGATGCACTTTAATGATTGTGGAATCCTGATCAGGTCAATTCTGACTTAACATTGTATTGATTAACCCCCCCAAAAGTGTTAGTTCTATACTTCTGCAAATGTTTCTTTAATTATAGATCTATAGTTTTAACAGTATTTCAAGTCTACGCTCAGAGGAGAATCATGATTCTTGTTTCCTTTTGTCTGTATTTGTGTGTGACTACAAGGGAACATTTCTGCTTTAAGAAAAAATCATCAGGTCTGGTGCTTGTGTAGCTGCCGACTCACGCTTGATGAAATACTTGCTGGTAGTATTTCATATGTTTATTTAAGATATATCTGTATATTCTATATTTTTGTCAAGGTTTGTATGTTCATTATTGGTACTTTTTTTTTTTTACAATGCTCCAAAACTAGCATTGTGAGTTGTAAAAAAAATACCAAAACAATTATTAGCTGTTCATAAGTTAGTCAGGGTATAACTGTCTTTCGAGAAGATTTAATCAAGTTTTATTTCTGAACAATGTGGAGATGTTAATCATGCATGTATTAAAGTTTTCTAATAACCATATTTATGCAATACTTTATAATGAAGGATTCCTTCATTAATACTAATTCTATATTTTTTAAGCATCTCACCTAGGTCACATTCATGTTTGTATCTGCAACCATGGGTTTTGTAACAGGAGGGGCAAAATATCGTTAAAGGCACCCAGTGCAACTTTATGTAAACATTCAATGAAAAATAAACATTCAATTTCTAGTCTTTTTTACACGTAGTAAGTTTCAATAACTCCATACCATTACATACCGACATTCAAGCAGCAAAGATGAGACGTTGTTGTGTGGTGAGAACTGATAGAAAATCGATAACAACAACAATGCCGCCATTTTCTTTATTTTTTGTAACCTACAATAAATAAAGCAGGCTTCCAGTCAATGGAAAAATGGCTTCTCCCCACCGGCGATTGTTGTTGTTTACGATTTTCTATCAGTTCTCACCACACAGCGACGTCTCATCTTTGCTCCTTGAATGTCGATATGTAATGGTATGGAGTTATTGAAACTTACTACGTGTAAAAAAGACTAGAAATTGAATGTTTATTTTTAAGCCTCGAAAGTTGCACTGGGTGCCTTTAAACTAACCATCCAGGCAGGGTACTGACCCCTGCCAGACTTGAGTTGAATTCTCAGGAACAGGTCGAGATAGCTGAAGTACATTGGATTCTGGTTTAAGGTTTGCTGATCACTCGGCGCTTCTATGTGCCCGTCCGATTTAGATCCAAGATGCGTGAGTTTGCCGTACAATGGAATAATGTAGGATTACAAGTACAAAAACAATTCTCTGAAAGCAAATTTAAACACCAAAGGTTGTGTTATTGTTTAATCTCATACTTTTACAGAAGTGCATCTAGCTCAAAACTATGTGCATGTTTATCACTTTTAACTAGTTTTCTATTTATTTGTGTTAATTAATGGGAAGGAAACACATTTTCTGTAATCTTTCCTGATTTCCCCTTTATTAGTCAAGTTCTTATTTTTGTAAACAAAGGAACAATTAAAACTCCTACCTGCATGCTTTTTTGCAATATTTCACCAAATTCTTTGTTCTACTACATGAATGTTATTATTTTAAGTAGAGTATGAATATAAACCTATGGAAAGTAAAGCATGTGTGTCAAATCATTTTGATAGATTATGTGTGAAATTAAAGTGATATTGTTGTGAGTTAAACTATAATTCAGGAACACCACACAGTAAAGGCCTACCTCATTGTTGTAGTGTACATTATTCCTGTATCTCATTCAAATATACCCAATACTTTTGAAAATAGGACGTTGAGAAAAATATACAGGGTTTATTTACGTAGACTATCTTTCTTCCCCCGCTTCTAAGAATAGATCAAAGAGTCAACAACGGTTACAATGGATTGGGTTATGTATTTGTATAGATTTTCCCTCTGTAACTGAAATAGGACTGAAATAAATATATATTTTGATAATGTTGATCAATATTTGTAACAAGACTATAGGAATATGTAATGCAATAAATTGAAATACTCAATATATTCTATTGTTTCCTTATCTCCGATAATAAATGCATAGCATTGAATTGCATTAATTTGAAACATTCACATTTTCAAACACAACTTTTCCCCCACCTGTTCTTGCATTATATCAGTAATCATCCTGGAGCTGCCATATTATGCCACCAGGGGGCGATTATATCCTACATAGATTTATGAATGCGCCCATGTTTATTTATAATGTGTTCAGAAAGAGGAATTTCCATTCAAGATTATGGAGATTATACATAATTGTCTGGCCGTGGCATTCATTATGCGAAAAGTTTGAAATGACAGGTTGTTCTAAGAAAGTAGTTATGGAAGTCATATTGCGCAATTCCTGATGGCATTATTGTTTATAAATAATAGCTACAAATGAAGTAACAATTCCTGTATAAAAATATTAATTATAATAATGACCAATGACGATCAATGATCTCAATATTAACGTGTTATTTTAGATAAAAATGTTGTACTTCACTGCAGACATTAACAGAATAATATAAACATAGACGATGTTCGAAAAGTTCTGGGGTAAAGGCATGAAAGTGAGCGGTCGGATCGCCACCGTTAGAGGAGGAAGTCCCGCCCCTTCGGTTCTCCTGCGGGCCTCTATTCGCTCCCCAACAAGTCACAGAGACAACAGCAGCCGTATCGAGATAATGGATCAGAGCGCACACATGCGGTTTTAATCGGGGTTGCTTCAGTGGAATATATTTTTCTCGGTTGTTTGAGGTGAGCCGTTTACAGCTGGAAGGGGAAACAAACACATCGGCGAGGAACACATTGAATCGACATCCCTCCCCTGCGTAATTTAGACACATTTTTGTCCATCGACATGCAAGATGTCCTTCATAATTAAACGCTAACGTGTTATTAACGACGCGTTTGTCGCTCTTGCAGCGGGCGGATCGAGAGCGGCCGAATCTGTCAACACATACATGTGATTCATTGTAAAGCGTGGCACATTAGTCAAGGCGTCCAGATGATGTCAGGGAAGCATTTCAAGGCTCAAGAAGTCAGTTGCTGCATCAAATACTTCATATTTGGATTCAATATCATATTTTGGGTAAGTAACCTACCGCAGAGACCTGTTTGTGGCGTTTAGCTCCGTGCCATCTCAAGCATAACTGGGAAAGATCTCCCTCCCGACCCTTTAGTCCGTCATCCCCAGTCTGTCTTTTGTTTATTTTTGCATGAAAGATAACTTGGGCATCAGGCCATATGGACATATTGTGTTGTGTTCGCTGCTGTCGGTGCATTCCATTGTCACCACAGATGAACCACTTCCTTTCATTGTTTCATTTTATTACACATTGCTGACAATGATCGCTATTACATGTCGATGATGATGCATTGATACTTCGCTCAAATAGCCTCTCTTGTGCTCTGCACATATTAAGCGATTGTTTATCCCAAACAGTGTAAAAAGTGTGAATGTAGTAGGCCTTGTTATTTGTATAAATTATTATTTGTGTGTGTTGTCATCAGCTAAAGCCAGTAAACATACATTTTCTGGCCTATCCAACATGTATTTCAATACATGCATTTATTATAATAATATATAATTATTATTATATATAGAATATAATATGATCACTATAGTGCCATCAGGGTATTCACATTATCCATCGATTTACAGCTAACCGTACACCAAGTTTAGTATAACAGACATTAACCTATCTGACACAATCATTACGTCAGATCCAGATACGTTCTATATATTATAGTTATATTGAAATAACACAAAGGCTCAATTAATTCTCTGAATTAAGACTTCTAGTCTATCTCACAAATGGCGGGGGAAGCTTGGATTGACCTCTAGGGTCTTACTGAGGGAGCGACCAAGAACTGAGACTTACTTTTCTGCAGTATTCAAACTTAAAATGTGCTTACGAGTCATATTTGTGTCTCCAAAAATATATGATAAGAGACAGTTTGAGGCATTTAAAACTTCATATCATCAAATTAATCCCTTAACACGCAATAAAAACACTGTTACTACTGTTCATTTTTGGGGGGATTTCAGTCATCATTCATGAATCATGAAAGACTTCATGTCTTTTGAATTACGCTGCACTTGACCTTTACAGATCTCATACAATCCAGCATTGTCAGTCATACACACGTTTCCTCAAATGAAAACAAGTGTGGCCAATCTGACTATCTCTCTCACATGGCCCAGCAGAAATGCTCAGATGATTACTGTCCTGAGATACACAACAACAGACAGCTACAGAAAAATAACTGCCGGTCTCTCCTCTCTATCCCCTCCATATCAATCTCTCTCTCTCTCTCTCTCTCTCTCTCTCTCTCTCTCTCTCTCTCTCTCTCTCTCTCTCTCTCTCTCTCTCTCTCTCTCTCTCTCTCTCTCTCTCTCTCTCTCTCTCTCTCTCTCTCTCTCTCTCTCTCTCTCTGTCCCTATGCTCTGGTTCTGCCTATCCCCTCTCTCGGTCTCACACTCTCCCTCTCCTCTGTCTATCTGCTTTCCCCTCTCAGTTACTCGGTGTGGCTTTTCTTGGCATCGGATTGTGGGCATGGAGTGAGAAGGTGAGTTTTATTAATGAGCTATGATTCATTATTCATTCAATCTATTCAATGTCCTCGTCGGTATAGATTGCCACTCTTTAGCGACTTTCGATGAATTAGTGGTGATGAGCGCAGTCGCCCGGCTCGGTCGTAGACTTTACGATCAACCTGAATCCCGAAGGAGAGAGAGAGACGCGAGGTGAGCTCATGCTGCTGCTGCTGCCGGCTTCACTGAACCACGGAGGAATGTTCTGCTGTCGTGTGGGAAGCCCTTCTGCACAATGACTTGTGAATGAACCATAATACACACACTCTCTGTGTTCGGAGTGTGGGCGGAGTCGCCCTAGTATACTTGACCACAGTTTACAGTTGTATACAGTATCTGAATTGACTGTATTTTATAGGGCGAGCCGTACATGTTGAATTATAAAACATGATGTCTGTTACCCTGCTCCTCAGTGCAGTTTATAGTCAATTAGTACAATGTAGTATGCGATATAAGTACATATACTACAGTACGATATACTGTATGAGTATGTATATATATATATATATATATATAAATATATAATATGCATTGAAGTAAATCATATGATATAATATTAATATGCAATTGAATTACATCATATGATATAATATGCAATTCAAGTACATCATATGATATAACATGCAAGTACATAAAATAACTTTGTGGTCAGGTCACGCGATTTATTCCAATCGGGTCCTCACATGGCATGAGAACATAAAGCCTGTGTGTCCAATTTATGTCTGTGTTCAAACTGGAAACTTGCTCATCTGTGTTCCTCTCTTCCTCTGCAGGGGGTTCTGTCCAACATCTCGTCCATCACCGACCTGGGGGGCTTCGACCCGGTGTGGCTGTTCCTGGTGGTGGGGGGGGTGATGTTTATCCTGGGCTTCGCCGGCTGCATCGGCGCTCTGCGGGAGAACTCCTTCCTGCTCAAGTTTGTACGTGGGCAGCCTCCAGGTCTCTGCACGTCATGTGATCACACATGTGACCGATGAGACTTTAAAGTCACAAAAACAGATTTTGAGAGGAAGAATGAGTTGTGGCACTTGTGTTGCTTACAGAATGTATCTGCTTGGATTTGGTGCTACTGTGTACCCATAGTTTGCTCAACGCTAAGCCATGTTGTTTTTAGCCCTGCGCTACTCTGCACTCTTTTCTTGTCTGGTTGTTCTTGGGAACTCGCTGGTGCAGCGCTTACATCCGACATTTTCTTTGGAGTTACCTAAATATTGAGTGTATGCTTAGATTGTGCTCAGTCTCGCCCGGAATTTGCTTAGGGTGAGAGCAGAGTTGCTAGCTAAAAGGCCGACAGCACTAAGTATAATTGCATTTCAGTTCTCGGTGTTCCTGGGCATCATCTTCTTCCTGGAGCTGACGGCCGGGGTGCTGGCCTTCGTGTTCAAGGACTGGATCAAGGACCAGCTCAACTTCTTCATCAACAACAACATCCGGGCGTACCGGGACGACATCGACCTACAGAACCTCATCGACTTCACCCAGGAATATGTGAGGATGGGCTGTTGAGGCTTCATGTATCTCTGCAATGCACTCGTCTATCTAGAGACAAGTCCACGTCGGACGCTGTACAGTTTGGTCCCCCGTAACAATGGTGGGCCCTGGTGCAGTGTTGTCCACAAACATCAAATCAGCGGAAGGATGTGTCTGTAGGTCTATCGATTGACGCAGAGCAAAGCTTTGAGCCTTATAACACCAAAGTGGTCTAGTTGTGCGTCCTACAATTGAGAGCTTTCTCCAATGTTAAAGCAATAAAATAAAACAACCGGAAAAAGTAGAACTTTAAATGTTGTATTACTGATAATTTAATATGTGTGTTTATTCGATTTGTACGGTTTCCACCTTCTTAGCATTGTACGTCATTATTTTTATCTGGCATGTTAAAACATTTTTTTTAATTTTCAATGGGCTATGATGGAGCTTATTATTATAATTTTTAGCGATTGTACTGAGGTGTGTGTGTGTGTGTGTGTGTGTGTGTGTGTGTGTGTGTGTGTGTGTGTGTGTGTGTGTGTGTGTGTGTGTGTGTGTGTGTGTGTGTGTGTGTGTGTGTGTGTGTGTGTTGGTTCTTTATCTTGTGTCCTTAACAGTGGGAGTGCTGTGGCGCCTTTGGGGCTGACGACTGGAACTTGAACATCTACTTCAACTGCACAGACTTCAACCCCAGTAGGGAGAAGTGTGGCGTGCCTTTCTCCTGCTGCACCAAAGACCCGGCGGTAAAACCCTCTCCAGAACCTCCCCAAGACTTCAACTAGCCTCCCCAAGACTTCTCCTAGCCTTCCCAATACTTCTCCTAGCCTCCCCAAGACTTTTCCTAGCCTCCCCAAGACTTCTCCTAACCTTCCCAAGAATTATCCTAGCCTTCCCAAGACTTGTCCTAGCCTTCCCAGGACTTATTCTAGCCTTCCCATGACTTATCCTAACCTTCCCATGATTTATCCCAAGACTTCTCCTTGTCATGACTTCTCCTAACCTTCCCATGACTTCTCCTAGCCTCCCCATGACTTCTCCTAGCCTTCCTATGATTTCTCCTAGACTTCCCAAGACTTTTCAATGTCTTCCCAAGACTTCTCCTAGCCTTCCCATCAGTTTTTTGGTACAGACTTAAAACCACGATGTCTGCAGTCTATCTGTAGGCAGTCATGAGCAAGATTCCAACCTCCTACCAGTTCCCAACGTTATCTGAATCCATTCACTGTAGGGGGCTGTGGGAAAACTAATCTGCCAAACGGGTAAATTAAAGTTTAAGCTTTTAGTTATTCAAATCTGTAAATATATGGATTTCAATATGTTAATATTACGTACAAAGAATGATACAACTGTGGAATACAGAATCCCTATATATTATAGTTTGAGTATATATCTAATATAGTATAACTGTTTCAGTATAGTTTACAGTAAGGCCAGGCCAGGCTAGCATCCTGGAGTGCTGGCATGTTGAAGGGGATGGTCTTTATCCTGTGCCCTGTCACTGATAGCAGAGCAGCTATCTGTGTCCTGATGAGGCCCAGTAGACCCAGGCAGCTCTTCAGCTGTCATCAGCCCTGGTCTGAACCCATGATTTCCAGTCCCTCTCAGAAACAGAAACAAGAGTTTGGAAGTGGTTGGAAGGAAGGCCGTTTATCTGACGGCTTGGGGATTTCTTTTTTTATTTGTTCTTTTAAAACAAAGAAAATGTCCACTCATTATGCTGAGTAAGGTCCTGGTTCTGCTGCAGTAAGACAGACATAACTTGTATGGAAGAACATCAGTTTTTGTTTCTGTTTTTGATGGCCTATTGAGAAGTGTCTAGGATAATCTATCCTAGTCCTCAAGTAACAACAAAAGTTAAGAAAAGACTATAAAGGGTTCCATTGGTAAATGTAGTTAAATGTCGTACAGTATTTGTGTCCTTCTAAATGGTCACCACAAGGATATTAGGGTTTGAAGAGAGGCACATTGTTCTGTTGAATAATATAATATTCTTTCTCTCTACAGGAGGATGTCATCAATACACAATGTGGCTATGATATCCGAGCCAAAACGGTGAGTCACATCATCACACACTTTAAGAAAACCCCTCTTAAGGCAGCCAATGGAACCTTTGAAACAAGGATTCTAGAACATTCTGCTGGAACATTCTACTCAGAGTAGGAGTTGTGTTGTTCTAGCTGGGCATGGCCCACTGAGGTCATCAGGTACTCCGCCCTGAGTACAATATTGCTCTTATAGCTTGCTCTCCCCCTAAAAGAAAAGGCTACTGGGCCAGTCCTCAGCCCAGTCTTGGCTTTAGCATGACTCATGATAAAGATATGCAGTTTTCCCCCCTTTCCCCCAACCCACCCCATCTTCTGCTTCGGCCGTTACATTCCATATTGAAAATCCATTTTCAAAATTGTGTAAAATTTTATAATGTTTTCTTTTTACTACTTACTACTTTATTTCAGCCCACCTGAATTTGACTTCAGGAGGGGTCATAGGTTAGGATCACAGTGATGGGGTAACAGGTTTTCTGATTAAATAAATATACTATCACAGGAATGTCAAATTCCTTGATATTTGAGATCGAAACAATAAATTATTACGAATTGTAGGTTTATTTGGTCTTTTTCTTTTAACAACTCTCTGCTGCAATACATTTATTCACTCACTGTCACTAGTATGAATGATCTAGTAAAAAAAAAAGTTATTTTATCATATCAAAGCGTCCAACCACACAAAAACATTGAACATAATGCTGCTCATTCTCATTCGGGATCCAAATTACATAAAAACTTCTAGTTCTTCTAAACCTCTAGAGGAAACCCCGTTACTATAACAACCATAAATACATCCACCAACAGCTGTAACCCCACAGTATCTGTTTGTGTCGGTGTGGTGTAACATGTCATTATCTCAGCCACCGCTTGTTTGAGGAAAAACATGCTCAGGAAAAGTCTTTGGAACAAGTGGTTTCATAGAGGATTTCTAGCAACAAATACTTGATTATAATAGATGGTCATTATATATTCCCACAGCACTTAAAATAAATATTTGAAAGACATAAAACACATTCATTCATAATCATAACAATGATTAAAAAGTTTAATTAATTTACAGTATGTGTTATCTGTCTAACCGCTACAACGATGTTCTTGCGTGTTGGTGTGATGTGTATGTCTACTGTATGTGTGTGTATGTCAATGTGTCCATATGTGTATGTGATATATGTGTGTGTCCTTCTGTTGTCAGGACTCTGAGCAGAGGACCTTCATCTACATCAAAGGCTGTGTTCCTCAGTTTGAGAAGTGGCTGCAAGACAACTTGACGGTGGTGGCAGGAATCTTTATAGGAATAGCATTACTACAGGTGGGGAGTCAATCAGAACCTAATGCGCTAGGTCGGGGTCTTTGTGGATGGGGGTTCTAATAACTATCTAATATTAGTGGTTGCATCATAATTCTATCAGAGATTATACACTATTATTGGTTATATTGATTTGTATATCGGTATCCATGCCTATAATTCAAATATAATAATAGCAGTAGTGTATTAATAATTCTAATATCCCTAATTATGTACATAATAATTCCTTTATGATGTAAAGGAATGATTTAAATATAGACTTTATTATAATAGTTGCGTAGAAATAATGATTACATGTCAATAATTATTTTGCATTCATAATGACGATATTGTTATGTTTCTCTGTTTTTCTTTCGCAGATATTTGGGATCTGTCTAGCGCAGAATCTAGTGAGTGACATTGAAGCAGTCAGAGAAAGCTGGTAGGAACCATTTCATTCTTTCAGATGCTGCAAAACAAAATAGAATTAAACTTTGCTCTATAATATGTCGAGTTGCTCTGACATTTTTATTTTTCTATCCTCCAGTTTGTTCACCTAGCATTTAAGGATGCATCTGAGATGCTAACAGGAAGTACCAGGTAAGGTCATATGCAAACTTTATATAATCTGTGTCTTAAGGAAGATAAAATACCGTGTACTTTATTATTCCAAGATGAAAATGAGGGTTTCACATAAAATAAAACATAAAATATTGATATAATCACAATAAGGGTATTACGAATTTAAAAATCTTTAAAATAAAGACAGTTGAGGTAGGCATTAATCAAAGTGATATGCAACTTCATTACTTGACATTATTGGCAGAAGTGTCTGAAAGACTTTAAAGAATTCATTCTATATTCATCAAGTCTAACAGGGTAATGATATATATATGGTATTCACTCCACAGAGGTCAGCAGTTGGACGCCAGCTGCCCGGGGGATTTCAAACTGACGTTATATGGGCTATGTCCAGACTGAGCCAAATCTCATGGTAATGATTATTTTGTTAAAGTCCTACATGTGATCCCCTTTAAGAAGGAAGCACAAGCTCTAAGAACTCTACCACAAACAAACAAAAAATCCTCTGTATTATAACGCCAACGTATCACCAATGTAAGCCGCAGGTATGATTGTAAAGTTGCTATAGTGATTATGGTTGATGTAGCAGATGTGGAGATGGGGGAGGGGAATCTTTATCGTGCGTACAGAAGACTGATTTAAGGGGCTGTACTTCCTGTGTGTAGGAATGATAACAGGGAGGGCTTTTGGGGAGGTCTTAGCGGTGGTGCTTTTATGCTCTATGACTTCTTCTACCTATGTCCAGTTTTTTGTTGGTTTGTTGGTTTGGTTTTACCGCTGAACCTGGGGGGGAGGGTGGGGGGGCTGTGTACAAACGTGAAGTGATTCTAGAAACGCATGCCTCTTGTCTGTTGATAGGACATTGGCTCTCTTAACCGAGTTACCTTAATGTCAAGTATTTTAAAAAAGTGTTTGTAAGATAACTAGTATAGAGCGACATGGCCGATTAGCACTTTTAAAAATGTCACTGACATTATATTTTCTTCAGTTATAACGGAACAAACTGAGCTAGTATTAGGACCTGTAACTCTATATGAACACTAATTCTAACTTCAGTAGCACCATCAAATACTTACACAAACGTGATCACTTACTAGAAACACAGGCCTGTTTTGGGTGACTTTTGAACAAGCTCATTGTGTGCCAGTTTTCCTCTTTGCTATATGCTATCACCTCTTTCCCTTAACCATAACCTACCAGGTGTACTTCGTAGCTAGTTGCAACATACAGCAAGTTGTGTCTAGATCTCACAGGAAAGTCCCAAAAAAACTTCTTTCAATATTCTGTTATGCCTATATAGGCTATATAAACCTAAACGATGCTTGAAGCACCTTATTTCATTCTAGGCATATTTCATCAGACTGATGCAAAACGTGTATCTAATTGCACCCAAATAAAACAAGCCATTAAACGTGTATTTTTTAGTTTTCAACTATTTGAATTTAACATAGCTTGCCCACAAGAGGGCACACTTTCCTCAAACACCTCATTCGACCCGCCTTTGTTTAAAATCCAACTTTGTCCCTTTTCTTAATAAAGGATTTGTATTTCGGCCCATCCCCTATATATCATGTACTGTATGTAGAGTATTTCATTCAACTACCAACTTGAATTTATTCATTTATTTTGACTGATATATATTAATTTCTCCTCATTTGTCATTGATCAAACCTGCCTATGTGAGTGTTTACCTGCATTTGATGTGTTTGTGCTTTTATTATTTTTAAACTTGGGAAAGGATTGTTAACTCCATAATATGTTTTGACCAAAATCATAATTTCGTTATTTTAACTTCTTATGAAAATGTATCTGTAAGAAAAGTGTTTTCCACCAGCTCATTTACTATAGCTGGAACAGCCATTATGTGAAGTGCGCTACCTCCAATTTGGAAGCGACATGAAACAACCTGAGGAAAAATATATAATTTGTAATAATAATAATAATTACAAATTATACATTTTTCCTCAGCTTGTTTCATGTCGCTTTCAAATTGGAGGTAGCGCACTTCCTAACTTCAAGAATAAAAGCAACAGTTCAATGGAAAGGCTGACATTGCAGGTATTAGTCTTCAGGATGTGTATTGATTTGGGCGTTCAACCTCCAGACAAAAGGTACTGGGTTATAATACCATTCAAGCATCCTAACCTGTAAGCATCCTGGAGCATGATGCCTCAACCCTTCTCCTTAACGATATGTCTCTGAAGTCACTCCAAGTGACTCTGGATTCATGCAAATGACACCTAATTAGTGAACAGCCGTCTCTGTGCTGTGGGGATGTTTCTCACGAGATGTTTACAATTCATGAACTCGGTACTGTTGAATATCCCCCCCCTCTCCCTTCCCCTTTCAAAGCCTGATATGATTGTTGTGGGTCTTTACCACCATGTTATTCCTGACCACCGTGTGCCATACGTGTGACGCTGCCATACTCCTGATTGTATTTTGTGTTCCGTTGCCAAGGTTTCATGTGTGTCGCAAACCCGTGTAAATTAGCCTAGCTCTAAGGGGAAAGATGTAAATATATCTCAATAAATGTGGATCTTTCTATATAACGAGGACTGAAGCAGTGTGTTCTGTTCTTATTGTGCATATGTCGTTTATATCTTTCTGTGTAAATGAATTCAATTGCAAATTATACAACGTTGAAAAAACATAGGCCTAACCATTATAATATTTAGGGAAAGTAATTAACACAGGAAATAGCCTACCCATGTTAGAATTCCTGTGTTTAGGTTTAGTAAAGCACAGTTACCTATTGCCACAAAGAAGCTTCCTATTATAGGAGGTGTTCATCTGAACGTTGGTAGAATAAACACCTGGAAATACCCACACTTGGGATGATGTCATCGTGCTGCGTTATCTATTGCATCACGCGTCCTTTGAGTGGCGCACAACTACGTGTCACTACTTCAGTTAACACACACGCACGCACGCACGCACGCACGCGCTGTCTGCAAGGTCATCAGCTAAAGAACTTGGAAGAATACTGTGTGTCTGCTATAAGTCGACTAATACTGACACCCACTGGCGGCTTACCAAAACACACTGATCAATATCAATAAAATGTTGATCCATTGATTTTTTTTTTACCTAATGTAGAAAATAAATATGGTTACAATCAATCCTAAAACCATTAATTACTGGTACTTTCTCCATGTTTCACAACTGCTGAGTAAATGTTGAACTCATATTAAAGCATTTAAAAATGAATGACGTGCCCAATTTATGATAGATTATCTGAAAAGCATATCAGAATGGACTTGATTGATATAAAAAAAGTTATCACTAATGGGAGTAGTAGCCTACTAGGATTATCCATCTAGGGAGAACGCCAACGGAAAGTCGAGATATGTTGGGTCATTGATGGAGATATTGGCTGAAACAAAAAACCCACCCAAGTATGTTGATTAGAGCTGACACATTTTCATTGATAAATTGGATTGGTTTAAGTTGTAGGCCTATACGTAGCTGTTATCATCAGTCTCTCCCTAAGTGTGACGTAGACGACACCCATGCTGCGGCGTTTCAACACATTATTTGGTTTGTTGTTGGTTGCTGGATTGTTTTGATATTTCACTGGATTTTTCCTTATAGCGACGTCTTTCCAACGTGCATAGTACAACAATATAGCCACGGTTCATTCATACCCGATTCAAGAAATTAGGTCAAAGGTGAAGTCGCCCAATCGTACCTTGGTAAATATAACATTCATATGTACCCCATATAACTTATATAGCCTATTGCAATAACAATACCTTCAGATGTTAATGGGACTATTCAACGCAGTCGTATAGTCAGTAAGCCTACATATGAAAATACAAATGAAAAGTCGATTACATTTATGCGATCTCTACCATTTGATTAATCTAATCAATTATATATAGCCGATACTGTCGATAGCGCATGAGCTGATCAGTCATATAAAAAAGCATCCCCTGGCGCACCGGATCTATCGATAGTCGAAGTGATTGTAAAAAATCTCTGCTTGACGAGTTAATGATTGGCTGCTTATCCGCAGTAGGCCTACTTAGCGTGGAGTTTGGAGTCTGCCCTCCACTCTGGTAAACCAGAATTGTAGTCGCTCCGACCTGTTGGGATCCTCTCCTGTGGCCTCCGTGTGCCAGGCACTGAACGTTAAACTCGTGTGGTGACAGACCGATACCTCCACAATGTTAAAACTGGTTGTACTCTTGCTTTGCACTGCGGTGGTTGCTACCGATTCTAAGAAAGGTGAGTCACTTTTTGTTATGATCCGTTTTTTAGGACTGAATCCTAATGAGTCAGAAACACTCTTAAAAGATGAGGTTGGGTAATTTGGGATGACTAATAGTGAAAGTCAGGCTACTGTCATTGGTCAGATAAAAGCTCGTGTACACACAATATAACCATTTATTTAGAACTATTTATTAATGCAAAAGTGGTCTGTCATCTCATCTATGGTGCCAGTTAACAGACTAGAACGGTACACTGTTAGAGAATGGTGACAGTTTTTGACTCTTCAATTCTAAACTCATTTTGACTCCCTTTAATTAAGTCTTCATAAAGTAAAACAATATGATATATAATCAAGTTATCGTAATGTAAAATCCAAATACATAGATAATGACAAAAGGTCTCTATTTCAGTGAATCAGAAATCTGAATCAAACAACCAATACCAAGTGCTACCAATATAGCACATAGTACATCATAGGTTGGTTCTCTTGATTGAATGTTGCTGTGAAATTAGTGGCAGGCATTAACAGACCAACATCTCAAGTCAGTGGGCCTAGTGGAATCATGTCGGCTGTAGCCACCAGTCCCCCGGTGATTAGGTGATCTATCAGAACGTGACACGTCAGTGATGGCCTGTAGCTCCGCTCAAAGTAAAAAATCAGATCTGTTTCATCGCTTCAGCCACAGAGAAAATGTTATCTTTTCAGATTGGTAACACGCCCTGTTAATCCACGGCTGGTTGTAAACCAGGCCCTGTCTTCACACCAGGCCCTGTCTGTATGGACGCTCAGCTAAAGGCACATCAAGTAGATTCAGCCTCTCACACCAGGCCCTCAATGATGGGCCCTTGACTAGATGCACATCCAATAAGACCCCTTCTTCAACATATCACATTATATCTGAGGAATTGTATGTGAACATAACATTATCTGTTGAAATATATGTCTAAATAACGGTGCACCATAAAACGCCCGCTATAAACGACTGCAATATAAATTGTCCTCAGTATTAATCCAAACCCATGTTACTAATCATGTTAGTAACATGGGTAGTAAAAATATCAAGCATCAAAACATTTGAAACACACCATTACTTTTGTGTGGTTTATTTTTGTGTGGTTGTGACACAAGTCAGTTTAAAAAGTCTGCATTCCGGTGAGTTTCTCTGAATAAAAGCCCAGTGAAAGTCCCTCCTCACAGTCTCTCTGGTCTCTCTCGGCATCCACATCTGCTGACATGGTTGTGTTGACTCTAGAAGTTGCTGCTGGGCCCAGACTGGACAACCACCAGCTGTATAAGTTCAGCTACAGGACTGAGGTCCTGCTGGATCGGGCCGGGGGGTCAAAGACGAGCAGCGCGGGGTATCGGATTACCAGCGACGTGTCCGCCCATCTGGTGTGGAGAGACCCGGGGAATAAAGACGACCAGCTCATCCAACTAGCGGTATGTCAACACGAATCAGAGGGAGAAGGAACAACATAGCTGACTGAGTATACCGTTGTTTCTGTTGTCCATCAGGATCTGAATTAAACTAGTCTTTAGGCTGGCTCTGAGACGATGTCCATCAATACTGATGAAAAATAGAGAGACACAACTAATCAACTATAAACAGTCCTTGACAAATATAGATCAAAATATGAATGTTTTCTCGTCGGTACTGTATTCTATAGCATGCATTTAAATACAAGATTTGATATAAAGTGCGAAAATCCAGGTAGTTTGTGAAGTGGTACCTAATCTAAGATGCCCGTCCTCTCATCAGATGTCCGACGTGGGTGTGGAGAGCTTGGCCCCGCGCTCTAAGAGGGACCTCCTCAAGGGCTCCACTGCAGAGAGCCTGATGGGGAAGGGGCCCCTGGGGGCCCTCACCCGGCCCTACATGATCCACCTCAGGAATGGCAAGGTAGGGAGGGACCCTATCATTGCTTTTTACATTTATTTGAATTTTTGTCATGGAAATGTTTGTTTTAATTTTTGTTTGCGTTTGTGTTTTATCTATAGTTATTGTCGTGGTTTTGTTATCAGAATGCGGATAAACACATGAAGCGTACCCAAAGTGATAAACCCAGACTTATTCTACTGTTGACTGAAGAGTTTATGTCTTGGTAAATCGTAATATATTTTCACACTAAGTGTGTCTCTTATCGTAAATATAATCTGTATATATTTCTTTTTTTTTGTACTATCCGAATCATTTTCCTTGTTATAATTTGAGTAATCAGCAGACTTTATCAAAATATGATTTTCAACAGAGTTTGAAGTTCAGACGTAGTATAAGTATTAGTCTTTATCTCACATGATAGGGTGATGATGTTGGCAAGGTAATTAAATCACCCCTCACACTCTGTGCTCAAAGGTCAGGGCGGTCAGAGGAGAGACAGGAAGCAGAGAGTTGTCTTTAAGAATACTTTCTGTTTCAGTGTTTCGTGGCACCGGAAGATAAGTCATAAAAGATACCGACCTTCATTAGAATCCCTGATCTAGGCCGAGGAGTGTAACCTCTAGTGGGCCAAATAAAGAAGCCTTTAATGGGAGTCCTTTAACCGCCAGTCTCTGGTTTATCTGAGATACTAAGCAACTGAAATGTGATTAGTTTTATATTACCGAAGAGTGTGTGAAGATGGTGAAGAGCATTTGATGATGAGATGCTTTTTAGGTTTTTGGTTTTAATTCTTAATTATTACATTTCTGAAATTCTGTTTTCATTTATTTTACATATATTTTTTTAATACTACTTCCTTTACTAAATGGGACGTTCACACCGACACCCTGACAAAAGTTGACATTGTATGAACAAAATAATTGGCTTTTTAAACCCATTGGTCTAAACTAACGTTTGTTTGTTCCCTACTTTAAATCAGGTGAAGGCTTTTTACTCGTATCGAGAGGAACCAGCGACTATCAAGAACTTGAAACGAGGGTTGGCTAGCCTACTGCAAGTCCAGCTCAATACCGGGAAAGTCATTGAAGTAAGTCCACAACAGGTTTTGCTTCTGCTTTAATGGTTTTATATCGGAGAAGCACCTCAAGTTCTGTTATGTGCCTGAATTAACCCAAATGTCTAAATGTACCGCAAAAGGTAAAAGGGAAATGGGGTGTAAAGCAATTGAAGATAAATAATTAATATTTTTTGCAGTGATACAGTTTATCCTAACGCCATTTTTATCGCCATGCAAAGTATTCATGTTATACCCCAACCAAAATATTACGAAAATGATGTAACCAAATTATCTTAAAACCAAATTCAATCAACTCATTCACCCTGATACATAAACAAGTGTCACTGCATGGGACTTAAACTTAAACAAAGGGTCTGCTGCCGACAGAACGACGTGTCCGGGAGGTGTACCGTCCAGTACCGAGCCACCAATGGACAGGTGACCCGAACCAAACTCCTAGAGACCTGCCAGACCTCCGAGACCGGCTTCACCACACACAGCCAGGTCCGTCGATATCGCGAACCCCCCCCCAAATGACGCTCCTGAATTACACCGTTGCACACAACTAATCATCAGGCTCCATGACGTTTGAACGGAGATCCTGATCCCTGATCTTGTTTGTCTAGGTGTTGGGTGTGTCCAAGAAAGCCAGTTCTGTGACGTCGTTCACACTGAGCGATGGTTTCATTGAGTCCGCCGAGGCCGAAGAGGTTCACATACTGGCCGCCAACTCCCGCAGATCGGCGGGCGTTAAAGTTGTCTCCAGGTAAACGCACAGTTTCGGGACGCTTACTTTAAGGCGTCCCCACTTGTGATATAACAAGCTGATAGATTTTCTTTTGGCTCGTCAACCTCACACCTGTTGGTAAAATAGGGGCCGAAGGAAAGAGAAAACAATGCCATGTAATATGTTTGTCTGAACTTTGTATTTCGGTGTTTCCCAGACAAAGCCTTAAGTTCGTGGGGAGGGCAGCGGGGCCACTGGAGGTCCCTGGAAAAGACGTGGCGAGCGTTGTGGCGTCCGTTGATGCTAAACTGGCAGCGGTTGGTGTCATGGCTGAACAGGTCAAATCCCAATGCAAGGGCTGCCCTACGGTGAGTGCGTTACCATATCATATCTGATGATGTCATGTTATTACAAATATGATATCAGATCATAGCATTATTTCATGTTACATCCTATACCCTATTAGATACATCACATTATGTTCAATTTAATGTTGGGTTTATGATTATTATTTGATATATTAGATCGTCATCAGTCATGCAATTTTCTGAATGTAACCAAATTCGCTTTTGAAGTAAGTTGGAGTCAATGGGTCGTATTCACCGAGCTGCCATCTGGGTTCCATCTGATTCAGTTCCACCACCCGGCTACTGGTGGAATAAGTTGTCAGTTGATGGCCATCTCCAGCACTGTGCTCTGACACTCTTCCTCCTTCTGCTGTTCCCTTGGTTAGCTGGTGGAACATTGGCAGGCCAACAAGGATCAATTTGAGCCTGAGAGGTTATCCAAGGCCATGGCCCCCCGCAGCTTCCTGGCTTTCATCCAGAGCATCAGGAAGGCAACCGAGAAGGAGATCCTCAGCGTGCTGAAGAGTGCCAGCAAGACGGCCCTGTAAGAATCCTCCAGCGCCATCTCACACCTGCATTAGTTCCCCACGCAAAGATGCCTGTCTGGTTAACTGTCTGTCTATCTGTCTGTCTGTCTGTGTACCTGTCTGTCTGTCTGTCTGTCTGTCTATCTGTCTGTCTATCTGTCTGTTGTCTTAGTAGGTAGACCTTAAGTATAGTTAATCACAACACGTAGGATTAGGGAGCCTCAATTGTTCACAGGATTTCTTCACATTGCATCACATTGCATGGAAGGGATAATGTATAGAACGCCGGTCATTATCGAGAAAATAAGCCCAGACAGGGCGAACAGGACACCGACGCGCAGCGGAGGTGTCTTGCTTCGCCATGAAGGGGCTTATTTTACGATAATGACCGGCAAAGTTCTATACATTATCCCGCTTATTACACGGCTACTTCCCAAAACAAAACAATTTATTTACAATGTATTTGTTACCAGCATTCATAGTGTTGATTAGCAGAGAAATAGTCCGCCCAAGACGTTGACGTCGTCGCTTAGCAACCGACAGCGCTTGGGTTGATACATATCCCGCTTATTACATTGACAAGTTACCAGACTACGTGCGGAGTGATACCAAAGGCAAAAAGTCATTTTGTTTACCTTGACAGCGGTCATTATTCATCCGTTGCCAATGAATTATCCAAAAATAATTGACCGCCGGAAGTTGTGAAGTGCCCATGCAAGTGAACGGAACGTTGAAAAGACCCGTGTAATAAATGTTCTTATTCAGTAGGAGGCTTCAGAGCCTATGCTATTGTTCACTATGGAGCAACCCTAGCACAATACTGCACACAGTGTGGCCACAAGGATGAGCCTTTGCTTCTCCACCTAGTGACCTCCACCCTCCACCGCTCTTCCACCAGCCCTCAGGTGGTGGACGCTGTCACCTCCGCCCAGACGCCAGCCTCTCTGGACGCCATCCTGAGCTTCCTCAACTTCACGGACGCCAAAGGCCTGGTACTACAAGAGAGGTTCCTGTACGCCTGCGGCTTCGCGTCGCATCCCAACGAGAAAATGCTACAGTCTCTCCTGGTTGGTACCTCTGTCTCTCTCTGCTACAATGGGTCTCCCAGTTCTGTCTACTGTATCTACTGATACAGGGGTACAGCCCGCTGCCTTGAGGTCCAAGCTCCTGGAGCAGGTTCCAAGAAATGTGGGGTTATATAGGTCTTATAAAAACATTGAATGCGGCCATTCATCCTCCATTTTAAAACCTGAGTTCTAGTATCTAATAAAGGAGGAATCCATGAAATGAAATGCAGCTGGCTGTAATGAAGTGTTGTGTACGTCTTCTCAGGACATCTCCAGGGGCAAGATCGGCAGCAGTGAGATCAAGGAGTCGGTCGTGATCATCATGGGAGCTCTGGTGAACAAGCTCTGTCACAAAGGAGGCTGCGACTCCCCAGTAAGTCTGCTAAGAACCTGAGCCTGTGTAGCTCAACTTGAGGAGCATGCCAGGGTCAGGGCTTTGATTCCCATGGGGGTGGGGGGGGCACAACCATTCTAAGAATGTATGCACTCAAAGGCGTCCGCCGAATAGCACACATAGTTTCAGTCTCAATCTCTGGATTAAGATATGTTTGTCGATGAAGATAACATTGAGCATGTTATAGTCATTTAAAAACCAGATGGTATCACCATATTTTATAAAGTAGGCTCTTATGGTAATAAGAAAACACTTGAACTGTCCAGAAACATCTATCTTCTGTTCCCCCTGCAGACAGTGGTGCAGGTGAAGAAGATGATCTTGGAGGGTCCTGAGAGCACTGAGGTGGAGGCGGAGATTCAGATGTTCCTCCTGTCCCTGAAGAATTCCCTGCTCCCCGAAGCCATCCCAATCTTCACAAAGTACGCCGAGTCGGAGGTGGGAGCCTTCTGCACCATCGCCCTCAGTGCCCTGCAGAGATACGACACCAAGCTCATCACCGAAGAGGTAGAGGACACATGATGATGATGATGATGATGATGATGATGATGAGGAAGATGATGATGATGATGATGATGATGAGGAAAACGATAGTAGAGACGATTCAGTTTCACTGTGGTTGGGTCAAACACTTCTTGTTGGACGATTCCCTGTTTCCATGAGGAAACAGTTTTTGTTTACTTAGCCAGGAAAGGTCATGAATGGAAGGTACAGGCCGACAACATGAAACAATATATCTAATCCAACAACAATAAACGAGACAAAGAATGAGCCTCAAATCATCCATCCATTGAGCCATCCATCACTGGTTTAGTAAATCTCCCAGAATGCAAATGTGATATTCAATGCAACTTTGAATATTGGTTTAAGGTGAAGAGCATGGTGAACCGGATCTACCACCAGAACCGACGCATCTACGAGAAGAACGTGAGGTCAGCGGCGGCCGACGTCATCCTGAGCAGCAACCCCTCGTACGAGCACGTCAAGAACCTGCTCCTGTCCATCGGGAACCTGCCCCACGAGATGAACAAATACATGGTGTCCAAGATCCAGGACATCCTCCGCTTTGAGCTGCCAGCCAGGTATTGGACGCTGTATTGTTGTGAAACATCATGCGTCGAAAAAACGAGGCGCCCCCCCTTCCAACACCATCGCTCTGTAAATGTTATGCATGTTCAAATGTGTGGAACATTATCGCGTTCTCATAGATTTTCTCTATATATTTCATTATTTCAGCAAAGTCGTACGGCATGCCATGAAGGACATGGTGTCTCATAACTACGACCGTTTCGCCAAGGTGGGCTCGTCCTCCGCATACTCCGGCTTCATGGCGAGTAAGTGTTGGACCAAAGACCCCAAACTGAAATTAAATTTTTTTGCATCAATGTTTTGTTGTACTATTTCGATTACGTTTTGTTAACAGTCCCCCCCCTCCCCCCTTGACCGGACTCTAATGCCTAATGTTCTACAAACGTTGTTCAGAAACGGCGGACGTGTCGTCGACATACAGCCTGGACATCCTGTACTCGGGCTCTGGCATCATGAGGAGGAGCAACATGAACATCTACGGAGCCAGCCACGGAGCCACGCTGCACGGCCTGCAGGTGACCCCACCGCGCCACTACAGCAATACATAGAACCCCCTGAGGGCCAGCAGCAACCCTCTCTGGGGAACCACCGTAATGGTTATTGCCAGGGCCATTCTCTTATTGGCTGAGATGGTGCCAGATGATGTCATTTGCCACCAGAAGAGGAAAAAGTACAAAAGCCATCCATTCAATCCAATTAGGGTTCTGGTTGAAATTTAACTAATTGAGAGCGGTCTATGTCGGTTTATATTGGTTTTCTAGTTCACCAGTTCAATTGTTGTCAATCTTTGGTGGGTTTTCATTGACATTGTCCTCAATTGAACGCACAGTACATTATCATGTCTGTCATTGCGGTGTCTCAACTCGTTCTAAACGTAGTGAAGTGAGAAACGAGCCGCGAGTATCCTCCAGAGGCCAATGTGAGCCTGACCCTAATGAAGGATTCCGATCCCCCAGGTGGCCATCGAGGCACAGGGCCTGGAGACACTGATCGCAGCCACGCCCGATGAGGGGGAGCAGGACCTGGAGTCGTACGCGGGCATGTCGGCCCTGCTCTTCGACGTCCAGCTGCGGCCCGTCACCTTCTTCAAGGGCTACAGCGACCTCATGTCCAAGATCTTCTCCATGTCCGGGGACCCTGTGAACGTGGTGAAGGGGCTCATCCTTCTCACCGACCACTCGGAGGTTTGTGTGGAGCCACTCTTACTCATTTGTGATAAGGGTTGCAATAATTGTCATGGATGTCTTTAATGATTAAGTGCTTTAGTAGGCGACGTTCTAATTCAGGTGACTACCAGTTAATGCAGATGAGTGTCATTGAGGAGCAGGTAGGGGGATGGGGTTTCTGACAGCAAGGATGCCTACAGAACAGGCTGTGGACACTGGGGATTGTGTGGAGCCACTCTTACTCATTTGTGATAAGGATTGCATTAATTGCAACAGCCTAAAACGTTAGACTCTCCGGACATCTTTTCAGTACACTCTTAACTAAAGAGTGCAGAGCAATTAATTAGAAGAGCATTTAATTGATTGGGCACAGGACAGTGTAGAGGTTAGGGTGTTTTAGGGTGTTTCACAGCCAAACATGACTTGTTTCATGCCCCACTGGCTTTAGCCTACCTGCACCCTTGAGCAAGCCTAAACCTGACCTTCTCCCTGATGACATTTGTCTCAATACGCTGTAGGTCACTGAATGACTAAGTAGTGTAATAAGTATTCCATCCAAATATACAGCATTATTTGTCTATCTAGTTACAGTGTATGTAACATATAGGTCTGTTTCCCTCACCCCTGTGTTCGCAGGTTATTCAACTCCAGTCCGGGGTGAAGGCCAGCGCTGAGTTCCAGGGGGGTTTAGCCATTGACATCTCTGGAGGCATGGAGATAAGTCTGTGGTACAGAGAGTCCAAAACCAGCGTCAACAACAGGTACTGTTGACACACACAATCCTTATGGGAATCATGCTTTAACAATTAAACTCTTCTTATACTCTTCTTAATGGGTTTTCTTATATAGATATCGTAATGGAATTTAAAGGACAGTTGCTCAAATGATAAGACAAAGTGCAAAAACCTACTGTTAAAAGCTGTTTCTTTTTAATTAATGAAATATCTTCCACTAACACAAAGGCTAGAGTAATGTTTGTCCAAATGTTTCGAGTTTTAACCCTTTAACCTTCAAAATCAGACCAAAGCGTAAAAGCAGTGTAGTCCAAAAGCCAATCTAGCTAAAATACCTGCTATGTGAATTTGCAAGCAAACTGCTTTACCCAAAACTTTGTCAGAACATTGGTAAGACACTATCTCTCAGAACAATTTTCTCCCATGAATGCTATCTGTCATAGTTGACCTATGGCTGCAACATACAGGGATATAGGGCAAAGACCAACGAGGCCCAAGGACACACACACACACACACACACACACACACACACACACACACACACACACACACACACACACACACAGACACAGACACAGACACAGACACAGACACAGACACAGACACACACACACACACACACGCACAACCTCTAATACTTAATGGGGGATTGTTTCTGATAGACTGACTATGTCACTCTTCTGGAAATAGACGCTGCGTTGATGCAGGGTTTATGAAGGCCTCTGTCCGCCTATATGCGTTCTGTATGTGATTAATTTCTTCCACTGGCTGCTGGACACATTTGAGTGTGCCTATGTGCCAGCATGTGTTTGTGTGTTGCTATTCGCTCCTAGCCTGATGTGGGAGCACTACCTCGGACAATCAGCAAGTTTGTTGGTAGTCTGCTGAAGAAAACTTGCCCAGATATATCCCAGATAACTCATGATGGACCAGGGGGATTTTATTAGGGGGGAGAAATCTTGGTCATAAACATAAATCTTGTAAGAATCATTCAGAATGAGTTTGAATGAGGAGCACAACAATGGTGGCTTGTCTTCTTATGTAGCTGCAAAACAAAATGGTGCACGTTTCAAAGGTTTTTCTTATGCTTGTGTGTGGATTGTCCCACTGATGTACAGCTCAACGCTGCAGGACACACACATCCGCACACAAGCCCCTATGTTTCACTGGACTAACACAAGAGGGTTTGGCACACGATACATCTCAGGCACCTAGGGTTTGATTCCCACCTGCTGTCATTCTCTCTCTTTCTTTCAACTATCTTCTTCCCGGTCGGTCTTCACTGTCTCATCCATAAAGCCCATGTAAGTTTATGTAGGTTCTATAGTGCACCAGTTTCTAAAGCAATATACTAGACTAGACTTCTAGACTAGCATAGTGCCTGGTGTTCCTCGTAGGCCCACAGGGCTCCGGGGCCAATATTTGGGGGCCTCACCTCGGCATGGCCCTGGCAAAGGGGGTGTTAGTGACAGAGGCAGGTGAGAAGATCAGCATAGTTGTTCCTCTGCCACTCTCATAATAGCCCGGCTGGCGGCTAAGGCGTAAGGGACCACAACCGCAGCCCCCGCCGTGCCAAGTCATGTCTTTACTGGCGGCTCTAAAGACGATGACATTTGGGTATGAGCTGGGATCCAGTGTGCGATTCATAACCCTCTTCTTATTTTACGCACAGACCACGTGGCTGCTGGTACCAGACGCCAAGAAGCCCCCTTTTAGTGTCTTTTTTTTTGTGATCCCGCACAGGGGTGCTCTGGTTGTCACCGGCAACGTGACTGTTGACATGGACTTCGTCAGAACGGGGATGGAGGTGAGCTTTGAGACGGAGGCTTCGTTGGATTTCATCACCACCGTCCAGTTCTCCAATTACCCCTTCCTGGTCTGCATCCAGATGGACAAGACCACCTTTCCTTTCAGGTATCGTAAAAAATGAACCCCCCACCCTCTTTTACCCCAGCCAACGACGAGGTCATAGCAACCTCATCGGTAGCCAAGGTGTTGTGCAATGGGTTTTATTTTGAGGTCTGGTTACTGAATCTGCAAATTTGAGTTTAACGGCGTGGTGCTCGGTTCTCTTTCTAGTGAGTACCTGACTAAGTACGAGAGCCTCCCGTCGGGGAAGAGCTCTGTGTCAAGTAAGGGCAGGAAGCAGCTGGTGCCCGGATCAGAGTTCCCCCTTCACCAGGAGAACTCCAACATGTGCAAGAAGGTGTTCGACTCGGACTGGTAGAGCTACACGCACTGATGGCCATGTATGCTAACACGTGCTAACGTACGCTAAGGTACGCTAACATGTGCTAACGTATGCTAACGTTGCCAAGATGGAAGTCTTTCCTTGTTTTCGCATGAAGATTCATCGATGATCAGGGACACACTGTGTGTGTGTGTGTGTGTGTGTGTGTGTGTGTGTGTGTGTGTGTGTGTGTGTGTGTGTGTGTGTGTGTGTGCGTGTGCGTGTGCGTGTGCGTGTGCGTGTGTGTGTGTGTGTTTTCTGAAAATGCAATGTTTACATTCCTTATTTCAAGTTATTTTTTTCTTAATTTGACTTAAGCCAGCCCAAACACCACTAGTCGATTGGTTTGCATTAGATTAGATTCCCTATGCCAATATGTTTACCTGGTCACCTGCGGTCGTTTACAGCGGAGCCGGCAGCCCCACAGTGGGAACAAAACGGAAAGCATTTTATTAAAGGCGGGGTCAAGCAGTTATGCTTTGAAATCTGGAATTTTTGCATTTTCTTTTTCCGGCTCCCTTTGAACATCTATTTATAATGGCTGGTTGTTTATGTGTGAGCGTGTGTATTTTATTTGGTACCCCCATACTGTGAATAGTGCTACTGTAATTCCCCCCCTGCTATGTAAATATCCCATGTTGGCTTGTTGAAAACCGCGTCGACATCCTTCTTCATACGACAAAAAAATCAAAGAATCTGCCGAAATAATTGTGTGTAATGTTTGAAGGACTAACTAATCGTAATGGTGGCACAGTAATTGGTAGAATTAAAAAATCAACAGCTATTGTAATGGATGATCATCTATCAACACTTAAATATGTCTAATATGTGATAAATATATTAAATTGAAGACATATTGCAACTATTTCTTGAACTCTTTGTCTTGAGATTGGTTTGTTAGATTTGTAAATGGCTGGCAATAAAAGTCTACCAAAAAATATAAAACCTTTGTTTTGACAAAAAAATCATATTCAGATGGTCAGATTTACATGCATTTATTACAAGTTATTATATAATGTTTGTGTATGTATACCAAACACACACACACACGCACGCACGCACGCACGCACGCACGCACGCACGCACGCACGCACGCACACACACACACACACACACACACACACACACACACACACACACACACACACACACACACACACACACACACACACACACACACACACACACTGTGTAATATATACTCAATATAATAAAGGATAGATTAACTAAAACAACTAAACGGTAATCTTCCACTTAGTTAAATACAATTAAATGAATTGGAATGTAATACCCTATACATATTTATGCTTTAATTGAAGTGGAAGTTCACCGTTGCATGATCTCTTCTTAAGTTATCCTTTATTTTGGTACTATTATAATATTCAGTTTAAATTCATCGGATATAAATAAAGACCAGGAGCCCATAGCTGAATTGTCACAGCAGGTTAGCCAATCAATCAAATCTGTTCTCGTCCCAGTTGTGACATCAGAGCCGCCCTTTGGCATTCGAGCGCAACAACTGGGTCCTAATGTAGATTCTTCAGAAACCACCGAGAGCAGCTGGGGGCAAACCAGTGTCTGCCAGTCTTGCCGTGACCATAGCAACGGCGTAAACAAACCAGCAAACTGTCGGGGATAAACTTAGGTCCCTGGGGCTGGCTGGCGGTCTCTGTGACACCAGAAAGCTAAGCTTGCAGCCTTGTGGATGCCGAGGCTCTCTGCAAGCCTCTTGTCGTAAATCTATTTGATCACCATTGAAGTCTCGGTTATTGGTTGTGATATATCTTCCAACGGTTGTGATATATCTTCCAACGGTAAACTTCGTGGGAGAACATGCATGACACATTTGAAGGTTAAATTCAACCATGTCGTCTTTAAGTTATACTCTTTAGGCATTTAGTATGCATAAAGGATTACTTTGTGTATTCATTTTAATTTAAATGCATGATGAATTGGTGCCTATAAAACCTTGAAGGGTTTTGATATTGATATATATTTATATATATTTAGATTTTGATATATATTTACTTTTCAAGTATTACATAATTTTCTTTTCTTAAAGGCCATTCAACCTTAGACCACTGACTGTATTTGTATCTGCTTTGAAGATCATTGAATAGGTAGGCATACATAGCTGAATTAAGGCATTTGATGATTGCCTCAACACAAATGGACACAGAACATTCAGTTGGCCTGCATTTAGATTTTATTTCAAACAGCTGTTGGCTTGTCAGGCCTACAGTATGCCAAATATCACTTTCTTGTGCACATACAAAAACTTCCTTTAGTCTATCTGTCTTCACAAGTCTCTCTCGTTCTCTCTCTTTGGGGAAGCAATCCACATTCATGTATCATCTGCATAAACCATGCTCAGGCCATCTCACATTCAACTACTTTCAGTTTTCTTTTCAAATTGTATCAAAAACAAGCAGATCTTTTTAATTTTTTGGTTTTGATATTGTCCTCTTGAGTATGGTCAAAAGAACATTGGTTCAAAGAATATACCAGTGTTTGGCATGTTTTGTGGGAAAGTAATACGGTATGAATATTTCGGTCTCAGCTGAACAACAACGGTCCATAATGTGATACTGCTATGTTTTTGCTGTCATTATTTTTAATTAGTTTGCATTTGCTGGTGACAAAATACTAGATGTAAATATGATTTACATCTGTCTATAAAGTGTCTATAAAGAAACAAAAATAATACATTTAGGATCCTTTTTCATCTTAAAGGAAAGAGATTCACTATGCAGCTTAAAGTGAGGTTTGCACAATGGAATTACATATAATAAATAATTAAATGAAACTAGTATATTATGAGATATACTAGTGTATATTTTGACTCTACACTAATCTTTTTTGGGTTCAGATTTCACGTCTAAGGATACTTTATTCATTCTTTTGTTTTACTATCATAATTTTTTCTCTCACGTTTTAAATACACAAAATAATTTGCACTGCTCTTCAATGGCAATGGGACGAGTACAGTTTAATATGGACGTAAATTTAAATTATTGTATTAGTCAAGGAATATAATCATACGTCCAATTTTAAATTACAATTTATTGATATATATTATGGATCGAGGAGTCAAATATAGGACTGGCCATGTCCGAATAACTGCACCATAACAAATATTTAAAATCATCTCTGCGAGTACGTTATGGCAAAATAACAATTTGAAGAATTAAGGTAGATGGATTGACCAGCAGATCCAAATACCTATCATGGTTTATGTTAAGCACGCTAACCTTATAGCAATCTGAATGAACATAACGGACTGATAGTTAATCAATAAAACAGAATCAAACTATAAACAACACAGGGATCTGTTATTGCACTATTGCGAGTAATCACTTTAAAAGGAAACAAGTCAAATCACTGACATAATATGCTTCTACACAAGTCGTTTATTTACAAAACGGCATCAGAATTTATAACAGTTGATAATTTTAGCGTGCTTCGACTTGCTTGAAACCTACAGACAATACGATTGTCAATGGATAGATCGTAAAGATTAAAAGGTTCAATGACCTAACGCATGTTAACACATTGTACATTTAGAGAGACACACACACACACACACACACACACACACACACACACACACACACAGACACACACACACACACACACACACACACACACACACACACACACACACACACACACACACACACACACACACACACCCTGATACACTCATCTCTCCTTGCGTTTGATACTGCGTGGCTCCTTTCTCCAGCGGGGTAACGCGACTCCCCTGTGTATTTGCATGTGTACGTGCCAGAATGCCATGCATAACTCTTCCAACTACAAACACCTTCACACATTCACACAGACAGCACACCTCGCGGCCGCTTCGTCGGGATCAAGCACTGCAGCACGCCAATAGAGGAGGCCGTCCCCTCCATGTCTTTGCCACAGGCCGGCTCAAAACACGTTGAGCATTACTGATATACATATATATATACATATAGATCTATATAGATACATATACGCATATGAGAACGTCTCTCAGCAAGAGTCCCAGCTCTGTGTGGCCACGGCAACACGCCTGAGTGCGATCCTTCGCTGTCTTCTTCTTCTTCTTCTCTCATCGCCATAACAACAATAACAGTTGTGGGCGTCAGGGGGACGGTGCGTCCAACATCACATGTTCATCACGTCCAGTGGTGCAGGTATTAGCAGCTTTTTTTCATGACACAGAATACCAAGGGGTGTGCGTGTACTTCAAGTAGAAAGTAGGAACGTGCTTCGGCCCTTGATGGCCAACATAAAGGTAATTGGAGGAAGGACGTCACGCCGGTTTAATACAGGACACACCGCGACGTCGCTTTGGCACGCTCATCTTTCTGTTCTTGAAATGTACAAAATACAAAATAATTGTGCAATGCAGACAAGTGGTCCCTTTGTTTCCTTTTGAACTGACATCGCACGGTGACCCAACAGTGTCTGTATGTGTGTGTGTGTGTGTGTGTGTGTGTGTGTGTGTGTGTGTGTGTGTGTGTGTGTGTGTGTGTGTGTGTGTGTGTGTGTGTGTGCGTGTGTGTGTGTGTCTGTGTGTGTGTGTGTGTGTGTGTACGGCTAGGTGAGAGACGAACAGCTGAGTAGAAAACTCGACCAAGCAGCTTCTATATAGCAGGACACACAGAGAGGGGCGGCCTATTATAACCTTACCCTACAGAATGCAGTGGGGGGGGACACAGAGCATGGGGACGTTAGAGGTTGAAGAGGCGGTATGGTTGATGAGAGGGGGAGGGGGGGGGCGGTCTGATAACATGACTTGGAGGTTGGCGTTCTGATTGGCGGTTGGTTGAATGGACGCCAAATGAACAGTCTTTTCTTTTTTTCAGAGGAGACGTCCGAAACTGTAAAGAAAGAATGAGAAAATCTTTGTTAAAGGGGAAACATAAAAAGGCATTTTATAGACCTTAAAAGTGAGTTCAGGCTCACATTTTCTGCCTTTAAATCTGTGGTCTGCTTTTAATGTCATCTCAGTGTATGTATGCTGTTGTATTTATTTCTTTATTCTGTGTCTGTGTTTTTAAGTTTTTTTATTCTTTGTAAAGCACTTTGTAAAATGTCATTTAAAGCTTTTAGATATACTATTATTATTTACACACCACATACATTTCTGCTAATATAGCCTTTTCCTAAACGATGCTGTAAGTGTGCCATAGCCCCACATACACACTTTGATTAAATCACTGCATTGTTGACCTACAGGGCATTATGACTAATGAGATGAATGTGATGATGTGACCTTTAACCCTGGTGAGGGATCACATTACTTCTTCAGCATTGTTCCCACGGACTGCTGACTCACTAGTGTATTACGGAGTCATTCCGTCAGTCGCCATCATAGCAATGAGCACATAATGAGTAGCAGTGGACACATTGAGTTCCTGTTTATGAATGCCCATAGATGAATAACACATGAGGAATGTATGGCATAACAGCGCAGCCTCATTTACGCGAGTAGGTTGCGACAGGCTAGATGCCGCATTGATTGTCATGCAAGTAAATTCTGTTTGGTCTCTTTCTATCGCCCACAGAGGTGACACGGTGATGACTGAGCCAATGGCCCACTGATGAAAGCCCTCACATTTGCACTATTATCAACATGAAAAAGCTTGGTGTTGGTGGTGACACTGCATTACGAATAGACCCTCATCATACTGCGGGCTCTGTCTGTAGGCCTTACACTTGACTCAAGGCCACGTTGGGTTTCCTGAGGGCTACAGCAGGAGTTTGTGAGTGCTAAATGCAGAAAGGAGTGGAAACAACCCCTTCTGGTCAAGGTCAAAGTGGGGCTGACACACTTGAGGGATGCAGCAGTGCTAGCTTTACAACATGACACTGATGCAGTGCAGAGGACACAAATGTTGGCTGGTTGAATACTTCATTACAATTTAATGAATAGTAAAGTCGTGTTACAAAATGATCCTGAAATTCAGTTTCATACCCACAACCAATCAAAACATAGCTGGTTGATACGTGGTTGGGGGACGATGGATGAAACACTTAATTGAGGTCTTATTTATATACAGTATACTGTATATACAGATATATTATGACACAAAACCGTTGTGGTTGTTAAATAACAAGTTCATACACAAATTCAGTTTTTATGTGGTGGGAAAACAAAACAACACAGCACATTTCCAAATTGAATAATGAGTTAATAATATTCAGGTTTGCACTAAATCAAACCCAAGCGACATAAAGACAATCAGTATACATCAAGGTAATCCAGTGAAGCTCCCCCTTCTGTCACCTCAGTACCAAACAGCAACCGTCCCACCGTCTCAACACAACCACAGACCCAACACAAGGGAATGGCCCGTGTGGGCCCCCCCCCCCCCCAAACCCCCAACTCCACGAAGAACCCGAGGGGGTGGTGGGGGCAGGAGGGGGGGGCTATAAAAAGTTGCCCACCCCCTCCCCGCCTTCCAGGCCGGCCCCCGAGCCCGAGCAGCAGCAGCACTGATCCCTGGCAGCAGCTGTCCTCGCCCGGCATCAGCACAACAAATACCTTCCCATCGCCTGACCTTTCCCTGCGTGAGCATCACCGCTCCTGGCCACGCCCACCTGCCGAGGCTCCGCCCACAGGGCCGGCCCCGGCTAAGTCAACAGACAGTAGAGCCCCAACGGATTGACACTCACGCACACAGACGCAACGCACGTAGGCACACACACACACACACACACACACACACACACACACACACACACACACACACACACACACAGACAGATAGACGAACACCCACACATACAAACGTATGTATGCACCCACAGGGTTTTACGTTTCACATACTCGTTCCTTCAGCGCAAAAACGAATGCAGACTCACACATCCATCTGTGCAAAGACAATTCCTCACTTTCTTTACTGTTCTTCCTTCCCTCCTTCTCTATTCTCCTTCTCTCTCTCTCTCTCTCTCTCTGTCTCACTCTCTCTCTCTCTCTCTCTCTCTCCTCCCCTCTCATCCCCCAACTCTCTCTCTCTCCCTCTCCTCCCCTCCCCCCTCTCTCTATCTCCCCTCTCTACCCTCTCTCTACCGCCAATCCTCTCTTTCCTCCCCTCTCCCCCCCTCTCTCTACCCCCCCTCTCTCCACCCCCCCTCCCTCTCTCTCTCTCTCTCTCTCTCTCTCTCTCTCTCTCTCTCTCTCTCTCTCTCTCTCTCTCTCTCTCTCTCTCTCTCTCTCTCTCCCCTCTCCCCCCTCCCCCCTCTCTCTATCTCCCCTCTCTCTCTCTCTCTCTCTCTCTCTCTCTCTCTCTCTCTCTCTCTCTCTCTCTCTCTCTCTCTCTCTCTCTCTCTCTCTCTCTCTCTCTCTCTCTCTCTCTCTCTCTCTCTCTCTCTCCCTCCCCCTTTACACTACTACCAGTCCCTATGTTTAGGCCTGCCTCAGCCTCTCTCAGCTGACACGGACCCCTCCCAGGACAGTTGCTCCCTCCTGACACTGTGGCTGTGAGTGGGTGGGTGGCTGTATCTATTGTATGCAGGTGTTTTTTTGTATTGCCACAAATAGGATGAAGATTAACATTCATTCAAAGATCATCTTCGTCCTATTTGTGGCAGTGAAAAATATTTCAAAATCTCTTCTTGCATCATTAATAATAGCCTACTAGTGCAATGCCCGATCAGATTGATGCTGTTCTGAACGGGCCGATTGCTTGGCCTCTTAAGCTGCTTTCTCGAGAACTACTCATCCAAACAACTTCCCATTCGACTCAATCTTGGGTCCTCCGCAAAACACGCACCAAGAGGGAAGGCAATAAGGAGAATGGTTGTTTCGAACATATAAACATATATACAAACATAGAAACAAACATTCAAACATACATACAGTACATACAAACATACATAAAACATACATAAAACATACAAACAAATATACCGCAGTACATACAAACACACATACAAACATACATACAAACATACATACAGTACATACAAACATACATGCAAACATACAAACTTATAAACATATATACAAACATCTCAACCATACATACAAACATACATGAAAACATACATACATTACATACAAACATACATAAAAACATACATACAGGCGTACAAACATACATACAGTACATACTACAAACATACATACAAAGATATAAACATACATACAAACATATGAACATACACAAATATACAGTACATACAAACATACATACAAACATACAAACAAACATACAAACATACATACATATTTGTATGTATTATAAACAAACATCAGAATATGCAAACATACAAACATACATGCATTCATACATAAGAACATGCTCATTAACTACTGACCACTCAAATGTGAGATCAAATTGAAACTTTTTTTTTTTTTTAAATAGGACTACCTTCTTTCCAAGAAATTAAAATTGGATATTTCTGTGTTAATAACAATATTTTATTTTTCTGTCTGGCTATCTGCTACTCCTGCTAATGACACTGCTAACCGCCCAATTATTATTGTACAATCAAAACATAATTTGTAATTTAATGTAAAATCCATGTTGGTGTCTGAAATATTGGTCATAATTAAAATGGATATAGTCATTTAATTGTACTGTAAAAAAAAAAATATATAAAATATGAAACTGTTCATTTTAGATAAATATACTCTTCTTCAATTCTATCTAAATCTATTTTCCAACCAGACGGACTGAAAGATTGACATTTGATTGAAAGAAAAACTGCCAGAGG
Source organism: Gadus chalcogrammus (assembly GCF_026213295.1). Classification (NCBI taxonomy): domain Eukaryota; kingdom Metazoa; phylum Chordata; class Actinopteri; order Gadiformes; family Gadidae; genus Gadus; species Gadus chalcogrammus. The sequence goes on along the minus strand of NC_079414.1, from coordinate 10,107,252 downwards.
TCTTAACTCAGGCAACACACATTCTGACACACAACCTCCATGATCAAGGACTCAACCTCCGCTCTCAACACTTAAGCTATGAGAGACTTGAATACCATGAATAAACCACGCAAAAAAACTGGTCCCACACCTCTATCCAAATAGCCCCATGGTGTGTACGAGGAGAAAAGGGAACCAAACTGACCAGCTTCTGGACATGCTTGAAAATACTATCTCCCCAGCAAGCCACGCCAAAGTTCAACAGAGTCAGGTTACCTGTCATGAACATGCTGTATGTCTATTAACACCTACATCCCTCCTAACACGCACACACACACACACACACACACGCACACGCACACGCACACGCACACGCACACGCACACGCACACGCACACGCACACGCACACGCACACACACACACACACACACACACACAAACAGATGCACACACACACACACTAACACACACACATATACACACACACACACACACACACACACACAACCCAATCTCTCACACACACAGACACAGACACACCACCCAATCCCCCCAAAAGTCTCCAACAGACATAGCTGGCTACTGACACTAGCATCACCTAGCTTGGCCCCCATCCTTCCCTCTCCCCTCTCGGCTCGCCTCTACAGAGTCTCTTCCAAACATGGACCACAAAGTGAGCGGGCCAATCATCTGAGCTGATATGATCTATGTGACCTAGCCCCGAGGTAATTACGTCTCAGTCTGTAAGCCTCAGTCAGGAGGAGGGTGCATTACAATGGCATAGACTATACACTCACAATTGTCTCAAGGTTACGCGCAGACAGGACACTGTGTGTGATGGCGGTGTTTTACTTTAGGCCGCCTTCACAACAATATAGGCAGCGGAGAGGTGGTGCTGCTCCTGTCACACTTTGTACGTTACACATTAATCCATAGAGTTAGCTGCATTCATTACACATTAAGGGGGACTCACATGTGTTCTCTGGCAGCCTCACCGGTGCTCCACCACGAAGCTCATGGTGGTCCCGTCGAAGGAGGGCGGGGCGATGATTCTGGGGCCCTGTTGTTGTTGACTTGTGATGCTGATAACTGGCTTCCTCTGGGCGCCGCCCCGGCCGCCGCCACGTCCCGCCATCGCCGACGCCGGCCCGGGAAGTCGAAGCGTGGGCAGGTGCGTGCGACTGGGGTTGGGCACGTTAACGTGCGTGGGGGGGGGCACATGCTCGTCTGTGGCCTCCCCGGTGGCGCTGTAATACGGACTCTCAGCTCCCCCCGCTTCCTGCTGCCGGCCGGGCTTCAGGCGGGACGATGATGACGAGGACGGCGTGGGCGGGATCGACGGGCCGCCGGTGTGGCCCGCCTCCGGGAGGCCGGGGGTGTCGGCGTGGGCGGGCGAGGGGGGGATGGGCCCCGGGTACATCATGTATGTGGGGGTGTAGACCCCGGGGCTGAGCGTCAGTGGTGACAGGGGGATGGGTGTGACGGGGGTGTGGGACATGGGCACGTCCACGTAGTGGCCCGTCTCCGGGTCGAACAGCCGCTTGGTGGCGGGCTGCAGGGGCGTGTCCACCAGGTAGTAGAAGCCCGTGGTCAGGTCCAGCAGCATCTTGCGCTGGGTCTGCGGGGCGGGGGGCCGCTCGGCGTCGCCGCCGCCGCCGCGGGAGGGGGACGGGGGGGAGGCGGAGGGAGAGGGGCGGGGCAGATGGGGCTGAGGCGGCCCTGGGGCTGGCGGTGCCGGGGAGTGGTGACGGTGGTGGTGGTGGTGGAAGATGGACGCGGAGGAACACTCCCCGTGGTGGGGTTGGGTGGTCTGCAGGGCCAGCGGGGAGCTGGGTGAACCCACCGTCTGGGGCTGGGCGGCAGGGGAATCGCCCGTGGCGTTGGGCGGTGGGGGCAGCAGTTTGATCTCGCTGGTGTACCCTTGCCTGGGTATGGTCAGGTAGTTCCCGGGGTCTACGTGGGCCGGCGTCACCGTGGCACCGCTGTCGGCAGCCCTCACCAGCTCTACCTGCCTCCGGTCTTTAGGAACCGCTATCTTTACTAACTGCGGAGCCCCCTGCGTCTTGGCGCTTTTGAGGGAGCAGGAGGCCTGGGACAGAGCACCCGGGGGGAGGTCCCGACTCTGCCTCTTGCCGGGGTCCAAATGGAGCACGCTCTTCTTACAGTAGGTCTTGCTCAGCTGCGGTTGCGCCCCGACGGGATCTCTGTTCACGGGGACGTAAACGATGCCCTTGCTCTCTTTCTCTCTTCCCGTTTTGATCATCGACGGGTTCGCCCGGCCGCCCGTGATCGCGTCGGGCTCCCCCGACCGCCGACCCCCGGTTGCCGCGGCGATCTCCTCGGCGCCGTGCTCCTCGCTGGCGATGAGGGACAGGACGTGGCTGTTGCTGACGGGCTGCGGGGCGTGGCCCTTGCGCTTCCACTCGTTGCGGTCGAACACGTAGAGCTGCTCCATGGTCTTCACCGCCGCCTGCAGCTTCTCCAGCGCCGCCTGGTTGGGCACCTTGGGGTCGTTCTTCCTCTCCCCGCCGTCCCCCGTCTGTCGGTCCTGTCTCGGCGGGTCGAGGTGAGGAGGCTTGGCCGCGGCGGGGGTCCCCTTGTAGGCGGCCCAGTGTGAGGAGGAACCCTCCCCTCTGGGGGAGAACCGGCTGGCCTCCGGCGGTTTGGGCGGCGATGGTTCCGCCGTAGCCGGGTCCGGTTTGCCGTCACTGTTTGTTTTCACCGAGTTGCATTTGATGAAGATCGGAGAGGGGGACACGTGTTTGATTGAGTTTCTTTTGCCCGTGTCGTCGGACCCCTCTGCTGCCGCTGCCGGCGCGGAGGCAGGACATCTGTTATCGGCGTTATCGGCGGTGACAAATCCATAGGAACTTTTCACCAACTTGCGCACGTCTCTGACGTGATAGATGGGGGCCTGAAACTTACACTTGTTCTCCCTGACGTCGCGGACGGTGAAGTGAGGCATGCGGTCCGGGGCGGAGAGCACCTGAAGCCTAGAGTACCCGGCCGTCTTCAGCGTTTTCACCGTGTTGCTTATTTCAGGGGTTAGGAGGTTAGCAATATTGAGCATGTGACCTTTGTTTTCTTTTGCGGCCCTCAAGCGTATCTTTATCTCGGGCGGTTTGGCGACCCTCTCGTCCTCTTCTTTTCGGTACACAACGGGCTCTCGGCCGCTCTGCGCTGCGGCCCCTGGTGGGTCCCGCTCCTCTGAGTCTTTCTCCTTTGAAAGACGAAGGGAGCTCGGAACAAAAAGGTGGGACAGTTTGTTTCCGACACCGCTGCCATCGGGGGCTTCCTTCTCTGTAGGTGCTGTGGCGGGGGCGGTGTCATGGGCACCCTGAGGTGCCTTTTGAGCCTCCACCTCACCTCTTAGTAACGTGAAGGCGCTACACTGGCTGTGGTTGAGCCCAGCTTTGTGGGTTTCCAACGGATCAAGGTTCTCAATGCACCCCCTCTCTGGGAAATGTGTTTTTTTCTCGTCTTCTCTGGTCTCGCAGGAGTGAGGCCTCATGCCTTCATAACCAATTTCATCGAGAGAGTTGACGGTGAACTCTGAGCCTGACTCTGAGGACTGCCTGTGCAGCCCTCTCCCCTGACTGTGTTCCTGTTCTCTGCATTGTGAGCACGGAGAACGTGAGGCGAGGTCGCCCATTTCTAGTTGACGATCATTTTCAAATTGCATTTTTTTGGAAATAACATTTTTCAAGTGACTCGACGCAAACGTTGCCCGCTTTTGAGTGTTTCCCTTCGCCACGCCCTCTTTGGTGCGAGACGACCCGTGCACACCTTTAGAACATTTGGACTGTCTCGTACTTTCTGGTAACTCCGCTTCGACCTGGAAGTTAATCGTTTCCGTTAACGTGAAAACGTCACCCCTCTGGGGTTGTTCTGCTTGTGTTATGTTGGAGGACGAAGAAGGTTGTTTAGAACGCGCTTCGTTTTTGTTAGCCGCGTCAAACTTGGTTTGGGGAGTCTTCGGGTTGCTCTCTTTAGTCTTACTGTCAGCGGCGTTGTTCAGTGCGAACATGGCGCTGGAACTCTTGCGCGCAAAGACCCCACGTTCGGTGTGCTGTGAGATATTACCGTGGTTTAAGTTGACAAAAGCAGACCACTTGTTGAGCCCTAGCCCGTATTCCGACATTGAGGACTCACTGGAAGTGCTCATATTGATAGCATCAAAATAAGGACAGGCCAGGCTACGGAACGTCTTGGACGTTAAATTACGCACCTCCTTATCGGCGTCGTCAAGCTCGCTGATGGAACTCGACGCGCCGCTGGAGTTGACATCTTTCCACCGCAGTTTGGTGGCGAGATGCTGTCGTCCCGGAGCGGGGATAAAATCACACCCTCGCGGGTTAATGTTTGTCAGAAAGCGGCCTCGGTACGGCGCCGGCTGGACGTGCCCGCACGCGTTCCCATTGGCTGAGAAGTTGTCCGAGCTGTCCTCCGTGGTCCTGGCCGCGGGTTTGATCGACAAGTGAATCAACCTTTCCTGATGCGTGTTCACGCACTCGTTTTTAAACACGCTCTCGTCCGAGCTGTTGTCCGAGTCGCTCTCCCGCCCCGCGTCCGCCGCGGCTCCTTTGTACTCGTGCGTAATGTTCAGCATCGTCTTGTTTTTTATCCCCATGCAGCCGCTGTCTCCCTGGGTCTCGTCGCTCTCGAACAGAGCGTAGTCCACGAACGTGTACACCAGGTTGTCGTCCTCGCAGTCCCCTCGTCCGTGGTGGTCGTAGTCCACGTCGTGGTCTAGCTCGGTGAGCTGGATCTCGTGCGTGGTGATGTAGTGGGACTCGTCCTCCACCTGCTCGGGCTCGTGGGGCTCCGACAGCCCCTCGCTCTCGTCGTCGTGGTCCGACTCAGTTTTGCTGTTCAAGTACATGTCCGTGTATTCCATGTCATCACTTCTGCTACAAATACTTTCGCTGCCAGCGCGCGGGTCGTGTTCATTTCGGGGCAGCGCGGTCCCCCCCGGCTCCGTGTTGGTGTCCGGACCGTTCCCCCCAAGTAACCGCGCTTCCTCGGCGACCTCATCGGTGACCGTCATGTCGAACCACCTGTCTTGGAAATATTCTCCCGGGAAATCCTCTGCATTCACTTTGCAATCACAGACACCCTTGCCGGGGAAATCATTCGGTGCCAATGCGCTTATATCTCGTTGGATAAAGTCAGGCTGATCGGCTTCCCCGGGAAAAGTCCCTTTGACGGGTTTTGTGCCATCCGATTTCATGTCAACCAAATCCACATAATTGGGCTCGTCCGTTTGGGTCTTTGGGGGGTACTTGCCCTGGTCCGTTGGGAGCCGCTTTCCGTACAGCACGGTGTCATCTCTGTAAGTGAGAGTTTTCTCCACTGCGTCCATCTGTCTTGCCTTACCGTCAGGTGGTCTCTGTTAACGATGTTATCCTGACACGGGACGGGAAACTCTGCTCGCGCGAGCCTGAGTGGCCGATGGGAGAGACGGAGGAGGGGGGAGGGGCTGGGTGATGCACAGACTGGGGGCGAGAGAGAAAGAGAGAGAGAGGAGTTGAAGAGACTGGAGGAAAGAGGGATAGGGGGGTAGGGAATATTTGTTTCACTAAAAATATTTTGTTGCGGAAATGTAAAGTTTTTCAAATTTCGAAGTATTCTTTATAAGATTTGTATTTTGAGTTTCGATGCCAAGCTCCAAAACACGATCAGCACCTTTTGGGGAAGAACAGCTCCTTTTCCGCGTCCGCTTTCTCTGCCCAGTTTAGAAACCTTTTCTGTACATGTGAGACGGTATGGAGTGCATCTCTCTGCGTGGCAGTCCTATACAAGGGGCTTGATGGTGACGAAATCATCACCTTCCCAAGAGTATAATTAAATCATCTCGCTCATATGTATCGTCTACTGGGTTTCACGGCCCATGCTAAGGGAACACACTCTGCAGGGCACACAGTTCTGGAATGCTCTGGTGAGAGGCCAGAACATCAGATGTTCCTGGTCTCACACACACAGATGTCTCCACAGGACACAGGGAGCCAATGTAATCTGTCTTCCATATAAATAATGTGTCAAAATACCCCACCCTCATCCCCCGAGCACACAAGCAAGCACAACCACACGCACACACACACACACAAACACACACACACACACACACACACACACACACACACACACACACACACACACACACACACACACACACACACACACACACACACACACACACACACACACACACACACACACAAACACACATATACACACACAGACACACACACACAAATACACAAACAGACAGACGCACACACAAATACACACACAGACACATGCACACCCAAACATAAACGCATGCACATACACACACAAATACACACACAGTCTTTGATCCTTTTTCCATCTTCAAATAGTCCCAGTGAGTTGTTTTCGGCCATGATGAATGACGTGTCAACTATCAAAACCTTTATACTGTAGTTATCTTGTAGCCTAATAATTTTGCGATTGTTACTACAATGTTGGATTTATTTGATACATGTGCTATGTTTTATGTTGAGCATGTTCAGAAGCACACAGGGGCAGGGATTAAAGACAGGGACAAATTTATTTGAAACAAGTCCTCAGGCAGCACACTACAGAAAGTAGAAGCCGTTCTCCATGTCTTACAATTTATGCAGTGATTGATTGTATATATTTTAGCTACTGCTCTCTCCCTCTAACACACACACACACACACACACACACACACACACACACACACACACACACACACACACACACAAACACACACACACACACACACACACACACACACACACACACACACACACACACACACACACACACAAACACATCCACACACACACACACACACACACACACACACACACACACACACACACACACACACACACACACACACACACACACACACACACACACACACACACACACACACACTCTCTCTCAATACCAAAATGTGAAAGCGTACAGGTTTGAATTACCTCCACAAAGATGATAAATGTAGGTAGCTATTTAAAATGGGGGCAGCAGTCATGGAGTATGTGAGGATCGGTTACCTACGGGAGCTGTATTAAACCAGAAGGTGTTTAATCACGTCTGCATTACTGTAATCCAAACCAAAACCATGTGTAGCTTCTTCCCAGTATCTCTCTCTCCCTCTACCTCTCTCTCACTCTCTCTCTTTCTGCCTGCCTCTCTCTTTCATTTTAGCTCTCTCACTCTCACTCTCGCTCTCTCTGTCTGTCTCAGTGTGGCCCTCACTCTCTTTTATCTATCTCTATCTCACTATCTCTCTCCCATGGCAGGTTGAATCAGAGTAGTCCGACATGTAGTGACTCAATGTTTGAATCCCCAAAACCATCCCTTTTTATTTTCCAAGTCAAGTAAACCTAAGCCTTTGATACCCTCGCAGCCAAGTTTCCACATCTCCTGACCATAAATCAAGTGTGTATATTTAATACGCGAGGACAGGTTGCATGCACACAACTATCGTATGATCCGTAACCATAATATGTTTATGTTCCATGGAAAAGGGAGAATATAGCGGCGCGTATCACCGCGCAGGGGGGACTCCGACACCAACTCTGGAGACGACGCAGGACGCCGCTCGAGGGAACCAGAGACTCAGGGAGGGATCCAACACCTGCTGTGAGGCGGTCACCAGGAGCCAACGCCCCCCCCCCCCCCCCCCTCCCCAACTCTCTCGACAGTTGGGGGTCACGGTTGCGTTTGAAAGTGTCACCTGTGAACTCGCACCGCAGTGGTGGGGCATTAGAGAGCCATCCTGACGATTCACTCAGGAAGGGATTTGATGCATGGCGCATAGCTGGCAGCCGGCGCTTTTCTGCCTTGGAGGGGTTATGTTACGCCACCTTCAACGTACTGGCTATCAATGGGACGGACGGGCAGATGGATACATAAGGGCCGAAAGACAGATAGATAGATGTAGAGATAGATCAATTGATAGATAGATATTGAGACGGACCGACAGATAGATAGACAGACAGATATAGACGGTCAGACAGAGATTGATATAGACAATGTTTATATAAGTTGGCAGTCATGTACAGTAGGCTGCATATTAAGTTTTCTCACCCGTCAGTAGTTTCTAAATAACAGGTTTATTCATTAGCAGGAAAGAGATAGCAGTGAGTGTAGCATAGTGGCGTCTCAGCTTGCACGTGTCGCGAGTGTTTAAGGGACACTCTAGCCTAAAAACAGCAATGCAGCCTGCCGAACCGTCATGAATTATGCCAGCAATGGCAGACATGTACAGTTGCTGCCGCTGGTAGCGTGTATTTGGTTACGCTCATGCTCATAGATGACTGATGCCCTGGCAAAGGTCAACAGCTTGTTAGTGGCAGCGAGAACAACCACTGGGACCAGTATTGTCTGTGGAATGGGTGAATCGGCAAGGAGTCAAACACCATACCCTAAGACCCTGATCAATATTATAACCAGTATAGAACGTTGTACAGTATAGGACATCAGAATGCATCATGGGATTTTTTGTTGGTGATACTTCTGACTTAAGAGAGTTGTAGTAGCCCTACTGTAAAATACATAAGCAACGTATATGTGACTGTATATGTACGTTGAATATAGATTTTACAGTAAAGGTTAGCTTAATGAAAACGTTTTGCCAAGTCTCACATCAGAAATGGCCACTGCTGTCAAACTCAACAATGTCTTTCCATAATGACATAAAATGGCACAGTTAATTAGCAAACAAGGTCCAACTAAACTAATTGGAGACGGTTATAATGAACGTAGTAACAGTTAAGTTCGGTGATAGTTTGAATGTGTTGTAGTAGCTGAGAGATAAGTAGAAAAGGCTGGGCTCATCTTCTGGGTCAACTAAACTAATAGCATGATACGGTGGTGGCGGTATTGCTTAATTTCAGCAAATGGTTAATTAAGTATAGCGACTGTCCAATTAGGTTAGGTGAAGGTCAAGATGAGGAGATCCTAAGAAGGGGGAAAACTATTTTCATGAAGGGGGTTGCATCATCACCTCAGATTAAAACTACATTAACCACACTATTTCAGTAACAACAGTAAAAATAGTCGAGCATGCTTAAAATGGGGTTCTGGTTCCTGGCTCCGAAATATTTTAATCCAGCCCCCTCTAGCGGCCTATATTAATAACAGCTTCCTAAAACCATGATGTAATGCTGTATTAAATAGTTACAAGGTAGACTGACTGGCGGACGGATTGACAGAGAGACGGACAGACAGAAAGACACACACACACACACACACACACACACACACACACACATGCTTGTTCTTTGATGTAATTATAGATGGATATGTTCCAAATTGAATACCCTCTATGTAATAACATAAGCTGCAACTTGATGCAGTTCGTGCCAAAGGGCTGCATGTCGCAGCCTAAATAGTAGTTGCAATAAGTGACCCCATCTTCGGCTAATGGCGAACAGCATCACGATGCCCATGGAATGATTCATTCCTTTAAACTCTCCATGGTGCTGAAGTGATCCAGCATGTCGTCACCGTGCTCAAATACGTCCACTCCCTCATCAGGGCAGCATTGAGTTTAATGACAGTACACGTTTCACTGATCTTTCCTTTATAGCGATGATGTGATTGTCGGTGTTGGAAGTATTTTGTGTGGGTGCTGTTGGATGTTGTTGGAGAATAGCCTACGTAGCCTTCCGGGATGAAACTGCAACTCTAGGTTTCCAGTAGCAGGCGTCTACTGCACTCCATGTAGCCGTCGCCAAAACACAGCGAGCTTGGAGCGGTTTACATTCCGACACTATTCCTAACAATACACCCACATTTGCATCATGGCGTTCCTGAAACAATGGCTATTGATGAGTTTTCTCCTCATGGGTTTTAATCTAGCGGTTAATTCTAAGAGGAATTTCAAATGCCCTTCAGGATGCTCCTGCTCCAAGGATACCATCATCTGCGTTGGCACAACGGCAATGCCTCGAACCATTCCGACTGATATCAATTCTTTGTAAGTATAGCAAACTTTTTATCCTAATATTGATGCGGTGGACGATTTGTTGCATTGGAAAACTGCTGAAATACAGTCTATTCCATCTGAACAGCATGAGTTATGTATTGTCTCCGGTGTGTTATTTCTCACACACAGGAGCATGGTGAATGGTTCTATTGCTGAACTCACAGAAGGGCTTTTCGCTCTCATGCCATCCCTTCAGCTGCTGTAAGTTGTTTCTTTTTAATTGGGTTAGGCAGTATTACAACTTTAAAGATGGAAGACCATACCGGAAATAAAAATGCACAAAATGTGACATAATTTGTAGTAGCCTAGTTTATACCATGTCAGTTAGTTGTTGATGACGGTGATTAAAATGCTTCTTCTTCTTCTTCTGCAGGCTTCTCAATTCTAATTCTTTGACCACAATAAAAGATGATGCCTTTTCTGGGCTTTCTCGTCTTGAATATTTGTAAGTAAACTACAGTCCATTATCTTGAGTAGAAAATGCAAATCTGTAAAATCTGTAATGACGTGCAGTACTTCTGCCTGAGAATGCCATTTATTTGTTTGTTAGATTTATTGAAGGAAACAAGATTGAAACCATCACCAAATACGCCTTAAGAGGTCTACGGGATCTCACTCATTTGTAAGTTTGGGGTCTTCACTTCCATAATGCACTTTTCTTCACTGTGCAGTGAAAAGGCTAACAGTATCATTATAAAAGAACGTACGCTGCTCTGGCCAATCGATTGTTTTGTTTTAGATCCCTGGCCAATAATGGAATGACTTTCTTGCCAAGAGATCTCTTCTTTGACTTGGATTCCCTGCTGGAACTGTGAGTCAGCACTTTTCACTGCAGCAAGAACTCAACCATCAGCATTTGTTATGCCATGCTTTAGGTTACCTCTCTCTCTCTCTCTCTCTCTCTCTCTCTCTCTCTCTCTCTCTCTCTCTCTCTCTCTCTCTCTCTCTCTCTCTCTCTCTCTCGCTCTCTCTCACTGTCGCTCACCACTTAACTATCTCCTCTTTGCTGATATGAGTGAAATACATAATTAATTATAATAAAGGAAAACACCACCATACTATTCTATACTATAATACCGTAAACCGCAGTATACCATGCTATCCTATAACGCAATGTCGCTCAGGCAATTATTAGAGCAGACCTTGGTGAGATGTACTAACGCTGAGAGGTCACTGTGCCCCCTCCCCCCAGGGACCTGCGGGGGAACTCCTTCCAGTGTAACTGTGAGACCCGGTGGCTGATGGTGTGGCTGAAGAACACCAACGCCACCGCCTCCGACGTCCTCTGCTCCGGCCCCGGGGACATGAAGGGCAAGAAGCTCAATGACCTGCCGCTACCCCCCGGAGAGTGTATCTCCACAGGTGACCCTGTGGACACACACACATCCACACGCACTCACGCATACACACAAGCATGCACAGACACACACCATTATGCATAATCTTCTTATTTAGAAATGAAAAGTTTCAAGCATATGGATTTAGTATTGACCAAATATGTAGACCAGATTGGAAAGATTTATGTGGAAAAGAGAGTTTTATTCTTAAGAAAACTTATTTTTGATAGATTGGCTAATGGAGTTTATTGATGCAAGAGTAAAAGTAGAAAGTAAAGGTTAAGATAATGTAAACTACGTTCTCTGTTTTTGCCTGTTTCGTGCGTTTCTTAGACTTCATCCGTCACCAGGCTATCCCCATCCAATCGATGTCGGCGGACATCTTCTCCTCTAAAGAGGACATCTATGTTGCCATGGCGGCGCCTTACTCCAACAGCTGTGTGGTCATGGAATGGGACCACATCGAAATGAACTTCAGAAAATTTGATAACATTACAGGTTCGGAAGAAAGCCTAATCGTACCATATTGGCTTACACACCGGGCTATTACTTACTCTACTAACTTCATTCTTATAATAAATTCTTACTTTACTATCCTGTCGTGTTCTCCGCAGGGAAATCGGTGGTGGGCTGCAAGTCGGTGGTGATCGAGGACCACGTCCTGATCCTGGTCACACAGCTCTTCGGCGGCTCCCACATCTACAAGTTCGAAGCCGGGCAGAACAAGTTCACCATGTTCCAGACCATCGAGTTGTTCAACATCTCCAAGCCCAACGACATCGAGGTCTTCCAGATGGACGGCGACTGGTACTTTGTCATCGTGGACAGCTCCAAGGCGGGCATCTCCACGCTGTACAAGTGGATGGACCAGCCCGAGCGCAATGAGACCGGCTTCTTCTCCTACCAGTTCCTCCACGAGTGGTTCCGCGACACGGACGCCGAGTTTGTCCAGCTGGACGGCAAGTCCTACCTCATCCTCTCCAGCCGCTCCCAGGCGCCCGTCATCTACGTGTGGAACAAAAGCACCCTGAAGTTCATGCCCCACGGCGAGGTCCCCATGGTGGACGAGGTGCTGGCGGTGCAGGCGTTCCGCGTGGGCGGCAGCGACACCTACCTGGCCTTGACCTGCTACATCGGGGACTCCAGGGTGCTGAAGTGGAGCAGCAAGCAGTTCACCGAGGTGCAGGCGCTGCCGTCGCGCGGGGCCATGTTGCTCCAGCCCTTCGCCTTCGGGGAACGCCACTACCTAGCCCTGGGCAGCGACTTCTCCTTCACGCAGATCTTCCTGTGGGACGGCGAGAGCCAGAGCTTCGTGAAGTTCAAGGACATCTACGTGCAGTCGCCGCGCTCCTTCACCGTGGTGAACACCGACAGGCGGACCTTCATCTTCTCCTCCAGCTTCAAGGGGAAGTCCATGGTGTTTGAGCACGTCATCGTGGACTTGAGTCTGTAGGGCGGAGCGGCTTGGGCGGGACGTTGATACTATGATTATGACTGTTTGGACTCCCAGGGGGTCAAAAACAGAGGATTTGGGAGTTGGGAATACTTTTGCTTAATGCAACACAATAACATGCTTTTTTAGTCCAAAGTGAATGTTGAGGCAGGTTTCCTGGGTTATTCTTGCACTTCTATCGAGTATTATTGCAGTTATAGAGTGAACATACAACTTGAAACTTTGTTTTAATTGCATATGTGACTTGAAAAATCCAAACATGAAATGCATGGGTATTAAAACAAGAGATGATCTCAATAACAAAAACATCCTTTTATGATCATATTTTTGAGATGTATTACAAATATGTTTTCCAAAATCTTTTGGAATACTGACGTCCAGGGTTGTTTGTAAAACTGGCTCAACAACATCTATAGCTTTCTACATTACTAACAACATGCCTTGTGTATAATACATACCAGAATGAAATACTGTGCTTTCCAAACTATATGTGACTAATACCTGCAAATCATACATGTATTAGCAATAATGCAATAAGAATATGTATGTTACGCTTTTAGAAAAACTGAGTGCCTAATATTCCTTAACAGCAGAATTGTATGTCTTACTAATCTATTGACTATTACTATGCAATATGTATGTCAAAGTCAGATGCAAGATTGAGAACATGATAATGTCGTTTCTTAATATATTTGTAATCCCCAAATGATGAATGTGATCAATGCAACTGGGTGAAATAAACAATAAAACGTTTTAAAAACGAAACAAAATTGTGCCTTAGTGTATGTTACATTTGTATTCCTATTCTATAAACAGGATACACCTGTAGTTTCTCCCAAAAAATAAAAATCTATTTTGAGACGTCTTTAACTTATAATACATATATATGTATATATATATATAGAGTGCCTTAAAAAATTAATATATATATATACATATATGTATATATATGTATAGGCCTATATATATCTGTTCACAGTGTTTCTTTACACGTTTTAATTCAGAATTCGCGACGTGACGTAACGATGGCAGGGGCGGAAGTGAGGTAGACCGCTGGAGATCCTGACGTCCCGAGCGATAAATGCTTTAAGCTGGTAACAGCGATCTGTAATGTCGTTTTCTGGAAGGGTGGTGACGCTGCTTTAAGTTTAGACCATCGTAGGGTTAACGAAAAATGGTGGATACAAGCAGACGAAGCGAGAGTGACTGGCAGGGGATGGTGAACGAGGTGAGCTACGACGACTGTAAAGATGCTGCAGCCAGCAGCTGTCATGTTATTATGAGCATTTCACCACCGCGTCAGTGCTGATCAATACTGTCCATTTGAGATTCTACAAGTGATCCCCCCTGTCGACTGCAGTATAGGCGAGTATTTGTTTCTAAAATGATACTACGAGGACACATGCGATGTTAATTATCTTACAATGTTAACGTTTGGATTATTTACTTTCTTTTCGTTGAACAAATGAGCTGTCAATGCTGAGGAAACGTATTTCATTGAGATCTATTTGCGTGCTCGCACCTTTTTTTCGCTACCAGCCTTAATCCGTGCCCTTCCAACGGTCAACGGTGCTGTGTACCTATTAGTTTCGTACACAGTGTGGCCTTGATGGCCTACAATAAGCGACCTGCTAAAGTCAATAAAGGGACACATGTCGGAATGCACGCTTTTAGACATTTAGACAACTAAATACTTCAGACACTATGAAGCGTCGTTTCCCTGCTTTAATGCCATGATGCACCTTCTATACCATCATCATCATCATCATCATCATCATCATCATCATCATCATCATCATCATCATCATCATCATCATCACCCATCATCACTGTTTTAAAATACAGTTTGTGGTCTGCAAGCGCAAGTTGGAGAGCAAGAAGGAGGCTCTGCTGATCCTGTCCAAGGAGCTGGACACGTGCCAGCAGGAGAGGGACCAGTACAAGCTGATGGCCAATCAGCTCAGAGAGCGGCATCAGGGGCTCAAGAAGAAGTACAGAGAACTTATTGTAAGCACATTATATATTCCAGTTTTGTGACTGGTGCTTTTGCTTTTATGGTGATGGTAGCAGATCAGCCTGTCATTGGTTGATTCCCATCCAAGAGGTTGTGGGTTTGAACCCCATTGTTCATAGTCCAGCTGTAGTAACCCTTGAGCATGCTGCCCTAACCCTTACCTGTTCTTTAAAGGACCATACCGGTAGGGTGATCAAATCCCTCCTTGTTTCTTCTGGCTGCAGTTAAACATCCATTACTAATATAATTTGTAAAAAATACTATCTTGTACAGATTCTGCCGAAGATCATTTAGCGTGAGCTTGCCTGCCACAGATGTGAAAACAAGCGATATAGCTTATTGTTTGATGGAGATAATTGTGGCGGTCAAGGACAGAGTTTGGGAAAACGTCACATTGCATCGCAATAGAGTACTTTACAAAATCTCTCATCTCTAAGGTGCTGTTGTACGTTTGTTCAGGTTAAATGCTCTGAGGCTGAATTGTCCAACCGAAGGGATTTTAACAAATAACACTGGAAATAGGTGTTTTAGAGAACCAAGGAGCGATAATTTTATCCCCCAGACCAGTGGCCTTTCAAAGTGTTATTGTAGGATACTTTCGATCAAAGAATCTGAAACGAGTAGTCAATATTAATCTATATAGGGATAATTAAAGATCATGTTTTGAACTTTTAACAGCCGGTTTTTCTGTATATTTTTCTGTTTGAATAGGATGGCGATTTGCCTCCAGAAAAAAGGAATCAGGTATTTAAAGTTCTCTGTTTGATTAATGCTGAAGAGATAAACGTTGACGCTGTGACCCAGCTTCAAACTGTTCTGACAGGCTGACTGTGTTTGTTTTCTTTCTAACCCACTCCAGGTCAACATGTCCCAACTGCTGAAGGACTCCAGAGAAAGAAACAAGCAGCTGTCGGAGGAAGTGAAGGAAGTGACGCAGCGTTTAGCGGAGGCCAAAGGGGACAACAAGGTATGCCTCTGCTCTTGCTTCTACCGCTGCATTGTTCAGTACTCGGTCCTGATTGGTCAATAGCCAAGGGTGGGCATTCATTTTCAATAACATTCAACAAACAATCAATGCACTACAACTCAAACATAAAACAAAACTATTTACCAGATGTTTCCTTGACAACGCAAAAACAATTCACTCAAGCGTTGTGGATCGTTTATGTGTAGATAAAAAACAATGGAAATATACATGGGATCAATATATCAAATCATTGTTGGTAACTGTGGTATTAGTGGAGTAAATCACTCTGTGCATCTTGGTATAAGCAAACTATTGGTAGGCAAACTTGGTCACATCACCAAACCTGACTTTCATTACTTTCCAATAACGGGGGCTTCCTTGATGGTGGGTTCCTTATGGTGTAGTACTCACAACACACTGGTTGTATGTTTTACCAATGGACCTGCTGTCATTCTGGGTTTTGTGTTGGTTTTCCTAAATGGACAGGGAAAGTAATTGCATTTTGCTGTTTTAGGGATAGTTACTACCTAGTAAGGGAAGTAAGGTGTAACAAAGAATAAAGAAAGACTCTATAAATGTTAATAATATTCGACAGATGGTCTGTTAAAATCAGAAAGTCAAGAACTGATTTTGGCCACTTCAGAAACGGATCGGCAGAGTTATGCTGAATAACAAGAAATAATTATAACAACTATACATTCAGCTCATAGCTCATATTTAAAGAACATTTTTCTTGAAAATAACCAAAACTTTAAAGACATAAATTCTTGCTTTCTTTTTATATATTTGCGCTCCACCGTGGTCAATCACTTTAGGCCAAAGTTGTCATTGTGAACTGAAAGAGGTAACTCAGCACGTGGGTGTCTCTGTGCAGCTCCTTCGGATGACCATCACCAGACAGAGGCTGGGGGACGAGGAGGTAGGGGCCAGACACTTCCCCGCCCACGAAAGGGAGGACCTGGTCAAGCAGCTGGAGCGAGCCAGAGAGCAGGTAGGAGACAGGGGACACAAGACCCTGGGCTGAGGCTCTAAACTCTGGTACTCGTCGACTTTGTAGGTCGGTCCGTCACTCATCTTGTCGTTATTGTAAGGTCTTTATTTATGAAAATACCCGAGACTGCATTTGTAATCTCATTGATAACTGTTCCTGGTTATTACTGGGTGTATATTTAATAAATTATTAATAACCATTAACCTAATGGTTGATAGCAAAATGTATTGATTATAAATGGGAATACTGAATACATTTAGTGAAATAAATTGCAGAAATTTACTCCTGCTGTCTCCAAAGTTTCCAATTCAGATCCTTTAGTTACATAAGTTAGAGTACTCTTACATATTCATAATAATAATAGTAATAATTAATGTTATTTATATAGCACCTTTTATCCTCGGGGACCAACCTAAGGTGCTTACCGCATTAAAACAATACATTTGTATGTGTTCGTGTGCATATATACGTGTGTATGTGTGTGTGTGTGTGTGTGTGTGTGTGTGTGTGTGTGTGTGTGTGTGTGTGTGTGTGGCAGAATGAGCTGCTGGAGCACAGCGTGAGGTCTCTGACGGACGAACTGCAGGACATCAGCTCTGAGCGCAGCGTGTTCCAGGAGAAGGCCCACCGCCTCAACCTGGAGATGAACCAGATCCTGGGCAACGACCACATCCGCCTGCTGGACGTGGACGCCCTCTGCATGGAGAACCGGTGGGTAGGGGGTCTCCTTTGAAGGGCAAAAATCTCCTACCTGACTGATGAGCACATTTGCACATCAGTCTGGTACCAGCTGGGCTGCTTTGATATCCAAATATGGCCTCCGCCTTGTGTTGTTTAAAATACTCCAGCCAATCAGAGCCACGGTGCTGCTCTCTTCGCTCTCGCCGAAACTGGTTAGATGTAAAGCAAAGACATCTTTTTATCGGAGATAAAGGCTTCTGTGCATTCTTTTGTTAATCTTTTAACATCGATAGGCAATCTATTTCAGAAAAACTGACTTGATATCTTATCTTTCCTCAGGCGCAGACAATTTTTTCTTTTTCTAAAGACCCCCCCCCCCCAATGCTAAATAGCATTTAGTATTTTTTTGGAAAAAGATTTTATTGGGATCAGGACCTTGTAGGATAGCCACAAATTCCACCCACCGAAAAAAACGAATCTGAAATTGACTTAACCCTCTAAAACGAGTCCACGACTCGTTTTAGAGGGTTAAGTGATAGAGTAAGTACTGTGTATTCAGGTGAAAGCTACATTTAGAAGCATTCTTGAGCAAGATGCCTATCCCGTTGGCCAACCAACTAACAATGTAACCTACTGCTGTCTCCCAGGTATTTACATGAACGCTTCGGCCATCTCCAAGAGGAGGTCAACATCCTCAAGTCTAATTTAATGAAGTACAAGGTGCGTAGATATCAGCTGACAGGTTTGATGAATGGCATATGAAATGAAACGCAAACAGAAAAGGCACTCATGAATAATAAACAATCCCTCCATTTCAGAACGCGCTGGAGAGCCGAAAGAACTGCAAGTTTAGCGGTAAACCCAACAGCACGGCACTCACGGGCGTGCTGTCTGCCAAACAAGGTGAAGCTAACAAAGTTCACATCTTTGTACTCTGGTTGATGAACAGCTTAATAGAAAATATGCGTTTCATGCAAGGGTTCAAATTCTTATGAAGAAAATATGGGTTTTGGTCTAAATACCTTACTTTATCCAAAGCAATGAACCTTGTTTTGTTAAATTGGATTTACAATTCTGCCAATTGAGGTTATCCAGATATGTATTGTATTATATATTTGTTTGTATATTTAAAAGAAGATGCTTTTATCCAAAGCAACATACTTTTTTAGATGCATATAGGGGTTAGGCATCTTGCACAACGATGCCGACAATGCATAGTGTAGGCATCATAAGAACTGCATAGACCGTGGACATTGGGTAATCAAACCCAGGGCCTTTTGGCTGGAAGTCTAGCCAACACCCTAGCTGCTACATTGTCCTTCCCTCTACATATTTCTACAAAGGATTCCCCTTCTGTTCATTGTGATTTGGGGGTTAACGTGTTGGTTGGTTGCTGTGTGTACAGTCCAGGAGCTGTTGCTGTCTGAGGAGAACGGCTGCAGTCTCCCGCTGACTCACCAGTCCATCTCGGACCTCAAGTCTCTGGCCACGGCTCTGCTGGAGACCATCCACGAGAAGAACATGGTGATCCAGCACCAGCGGCAGACCAACAAGTACAGCACCGCACCAACATGCTATTAGTTAGTAGTTAAAGTTCAAATATAAAACATTACCTAACAGCCATAACAAGTGTTTAAGCAGGCCAGAACAGAGGAAAGAGAAAAAGATGTAACAATGTCGGTTGATACACGCCGCGCTCCACCTAGGTGGCTTTTATTGGCTTCCTCCAGAGCAAGGCTGCGGGGTGGTGATTGGGGTTGGAAGCGGTTTATTGAGGTTAGGGTCAGTATAGTGGTTGAGTGTAGGGATGCAGAGCAGGAGGTGTAACGTGCTGCCATGTCAGAGATGAGAGTGTGTGCGGAGATGGCTGGTTATTCTGTTGAACCACATTGATTTCTTAAAGTGCAACATGTGGAAGCCTCACCCATCGCCAAGTCCAATCAGTCTGACTCGGGCCAGGTGAGACTGCCTCAACCAGCCATCATCCACACACACACTCCAAAGATGTGTCTTCACATTTAGTGTTTGTAAAGGACCCGTGCAAAGCAAGGGTCCTTTTGTGTTTTACGAAGTCCTTTCCCACCCACGTGTTCAGAATCCTAGGAAACCGCGTGGCAGCGCTGGAGAAGAAGTTAAAAACCCTGGAAGTGTCTGGACTGTGGAGCCTGCCAGGTAGACACACTGACACCCTGACCAAGCCATGAAGAGCACAGCAAACCTTGTACTTTATCCAGGTGGCTCAAAGAGAATGGCAGACGTCCACTCACATAGAAAACCCAAAGTAGATTCTGTTAGCCTCTACAGAAAGTAACAGCTTATATCTTCTTCCATTGCGTCATAAACACAGATTGGACTGTCTTTTAAATCGGTTTAGTTGAGTGAAGTAGTAACTAGTTAGTTGGTTAATTTCATCCATCTTGGGGATAACTCATTCTTGGGCTTCCTAGAGAGAATATCTAGTGTTAAAAGCACACGCACACTCACATATCAATCATCCTTGCGACACGTTGCATGGCTGTCTCTAATTTTCATCGCAACTGCCGATCTTTCCGATGGCTCGATAATCTGAGAGAAATTGAATCTGTTCTTCCTTTCGTCTTCTCTTTTTCCTCCCTCTTCCTGCTGCTTGGAGGCCTGACCTATAATGTTTCCCTGGGATTATGCGGAAGTACGTCTATTGTAGTTGATCCAACCTTTAATTCTCTCTGTTAACTTTTTTTCTCCATCTCAAAAATGTCTCCAATATCTGCTGAAAAGACTCAAATCTGCAATCTTAAACTGAATTCAATTGTTATGTTATTCTCATCATCCCCATGGTGCCCATTCTTGCGTGGCAATGGCGGTACTGCAGTGTTTTAGTGAAGCACGTTTTGTTGGCTGTTCTTGGTACAGAGGGAAGAGGGAGCACCACTCCAGACGCCCCGCCACAGACAGTAGCCCTGCCCCCCCAACACAGCCCGGACGGTAAGCATTCTGAAACTCGCTGATTGGCTCCCTCTAGGTCACATGGGCTGTGCTGCAACCAACTCCAATGGCGGATCTAAGCAGCAGCAGATGGCTTTGACGTACTGGGTTTCTCTGTCGTATGGCTAGGCGAGGCTGTGTGGCCCAGGGTGCCCAACGGAACCTGAAGACAGTATTACCTTGTATTAAGTCAGATTGTCTGTTTCACTAATGGTTCACTCAGACACAGTGTTTGTGTTTGGCTGAGCTTTGTGAGTTCACTGGGCAGCACTTGAATTCTAGAGAGGAAACGAGTGTGGTATGTGGTGTAGTGTGGGCTTTCTTTGATACAGAGGATGAGGCTATAGAGCCTAATCCCGAACTAGGAACTAGAATCAACGTAGCGGTTCAATCTATAGAGATATTTCTAATTGGTTCTAAAGAGCACAGGCCTCTGTAAACTGAGTTTGCATTGTTAGCACATTAAGTCTGTGTGATTGATGGGCCTTACAACGATCAGCGCTATTTGATAGCATGTCGATATCTGAGACCTTTTTCTACCTGGCTGGATGGCGCAGCAGTCACTGCCTGATAATGGGGCTTTTGTCAGCTTGCCTTGAAAAAAAATAAGAAGGTCAAAGTGTCGTTTTACATTCCCAGGTGAGGGCAAGTCAGCCCTGACGCAGCAGAACACCCCCATCCACGAGAACCAATCGACATCCGGCTTGAGCGATCCTGACCAATCGCAAAGAGCCCCACCGTCGCCATCACCCGACTCCACGGAGATCCCCGGGCCCGGGACAGAGCGCCCGGCCGGCCTGGCCGAAACCCCCGACCCCGACGAGGGTCCGAACCACCGAGACCACGGCGACAACGCCAACTACCAGCAGCTGTCATGTGACCCCACAGAGTCTGTGGCCTCACCGGGTCACCATGGAAACGACTCGCCCATCGTACAGGAGCCAGGTTCCGGGTCTTCGGAGGAACTGCCCGAGAACCCTGATTCCCCCCGGAAGGAGGAGGAACAGTCCTAAGCCGTCTAGTCCTAGACGGAGTGTTACCTGGAGCCTGGGGGAGGAGGCTCAGGAGATAAATATGAATGAAGAAAGGCCCCATAAAGTAAGGCCCCCACGGTTCTGGAGTCAAGGTCAGATGTTGATGCGTACATATTGACGTGGATATTTGTATACCTTTTTTCCACCCAAACGGAGAATGTGTCCCGTCGGCAGAATGTGTGTGTTGTGTCAAAAATGTGTTTTCACTGTCAATCAGCAGCAAACTCAAATGCAGACCAAACTATATTACAGTGTGTGAATATCTGTAAATAAACCACCAAATGGACGATATATTAATATATTTATCATTTAGTCATTTAAAATGTTGAATATACATGTAGTCCTGGCCACATAATGCACTTTATTATGTTAATAAAATACCTTGAGAACTGGGTCGTGTACGGTCTGTATTCAGATGTCAGCATTGGTACATCAAATTATGAATTTTACATCAAATTAAGCAATCAATGGTTCAGCAAATGCTGTCAACAATGTTAGCCCAAATTATGTTTTTAGCGGGTCATCAAATGATGTCATCCATGGTACATTTAAATATGCCATCGGTTCGTCAAACGATGTAACTAATGGTATCTCTTTATGTAATCAGTGCGCCAAATGATCTAATCAATGGTGTAACCAATCATGTCATCAATGCCATGGTTCATCAAAGGACACAATCAAAGGTACTTGTTCCAGAGGGCATCTGAAGAGAGCCCTATCACGCAGCAGGCCAGCCTGGTACCGGCGTTCCCGTTGAGAAGGCTCTCAGCGTTGCCGCCGTTGCCCATGTCATCCGCCTTCAGGTGCAGCACCACGCCCCTGCCGAGGACCGACTGAGGTCCGAACAGGGTGGCCTTGGCGTATTCCTTCAATTCCATGATCTTTCCGTCCTTGACAGCAAAGTTACCGAAGTCCCCTGGGTGGCCGGGGTGGGACACCGCGTCCGGGTTGTAGTGGGGACCGGTGGAGGTGCATCCCCCGCTGATGTCTCCAAACTGATGGACGTGTATGGCTCTGAGGTTCGAGGGACCCATCGGAAAGCCGCCAATGATAAAGTGAACGTTCAAGGTCCCGGCCGGATACTCCTGCTTAAAGAGCACGTGACCGTAGAGCCGCTCGAGGTCAGCGGCGAGCCCGCTGCTCGGCTTCATTCTGCACGCTGCGTACAGGGTGTTGTTGAATTGGACCACCTCTGGCGGGACACCGGCCTCCTCGCAATCCTGACCCCTGGCTTCTGCCAAGAAGACCAACAGGCTGATGCACAGAGCAGGCCACTTTGACCTGGAATACAAACAAACCACTATCAGTCCTCTACTTGCCGACCTCCTTTCGAGGTTTTCACAACAGGGTTGTAACGTATTCAGCGATGCCTGGTTCACCACTAAATACAGGGCCGCCGGTCTGCGGGAATGAGTTACACAGTTGTGGGGGGGGCCCAAGGCAGAGGGGGGCCCATGGGAATAAAAAAAATAAAATAATAATGTGTGTACATTTTTTTACTATCACCTAGTGGTAGGAGCCCCCCACCCCCCTCTCAACAATTGCTCTCTCCCCCCGGTCAACAATTGCTTCCCTCCCCCAACAATTGCTTCCCTTCCCCCCCCCCCCTCAACCGATAAGGACAGACCACAACAACGAAATGAAACAAAATAGTATGCTCGCATCCTGAAAGAAAATTTTAATAACATGTAAAAACTCGTTCGTTCATCTTCGCCTTTTTATGCTGTTGCCATATGGACGCATTTTGGATAAAATAAAATAAAATGAAGTAATCGGTTTAGCTTTTACTTTGTATGAATAAATAGTTAACTAGGCCACCATGTTCTGGAAGAAAAGCCACTTAATAAACTGTAGCACACTGCCCAGCCTATAATCCAACCTACACAACTATTAACATTTCATAAGAAGAGATGTGGATAGGTTATTGGCTTTCTTTTGAAAAAGTCATCAAATAATGCGATTGGCAAAGGGCGATTTAGTCGAGGTAGACCTACCTGTTTTGAATCATGATTAAAGAGCGTGAAAAAAAAAAGTCGATCGGAGTGTGCCCGTTGTTGGGTCTCAAGTTGGACTGTCCGTCATGGGTCTATCGATCCTTCTTGTTCAATCCAGTCGGTGGGCGTGGCCGGGGGCGTTCCTAGGAATGAGGACATTCGGTGCGTTGCCAGGACTTCTGAAGGGGGGTTCTGCCGACCCCTTCGGAATGTTTTATAATGAAAAACATATATAATATGCTTTTTTTATGCAATTGGGCACCTTATCTTATTCAATTTACAGGTCTTTATCTTTGTGTGAATTGTGAATCAGCCATGCAATGCTTAACAATCTATACATTTCTGTTAAATTATAGTGACCGCCTTCGGAATGAATACGTTTCCGGGGGGTTTGCACTGAATGATATAATAATTGATTGCATTTACATTCATACATCCCTTTAGGTGTGTGTGTGTGTGTGTGTGTGTGTGTGTGTGTGTGTGTGTGTGTGTGTGTGTGTGTGTGTGTGTGTGTGTGTGTGTGTGTGTGTGTGTGTGTGTGTGTGTGTGTGTGTGTGTGTGCGTGCGTGCGTGCGTGCGTGCGTGTGTGTGTGTGTGTGTGTGCAAGGTTTGATCTACACCTCATCCACCTTGTTATTGTCATTTTCATTTGGAACTTGGTCTCATCTGGTGTACAAATCATTAAAATTGTTTGTAATGTTAGTAAAGTCATAATATAAACAACACAGGGATTACGAGAGTAATAGACATAAATATAATATCCTTTAGAGATATACTAATCGAGAGACCAATACCTGAAAAATATAATAAATAAGTATGAACATTCAGTATTAAATTAACAAAGATCCATTTTTTTTATTCTTGTTATCTACAATGAAGATACTGTGGGTTGGGAAAATAAAGAAAATAGAAGATGAAAAAGGCATGTGAGTCTTTGTGTGCAATCCTCTCTTCTTGTGTCTGTTAGAACTACTGGGTTAAGGGAGGTAGGCCCTATATACAGAGGGCTGGACTACACCAGAGGGGACTGAAATCGGACTTCAGATGATATATGAGGGTAAAAAGACGAGATAGACTTTAATATAATTGATTTATATTATAATAACAATTGTGTCTGACAATTACTAACTTGTTCAAAATCAGAGTCAATTAATCATATTATGGCTAAATTGTTTAATTTGCATTTTAGTCATCTTATGCTAACATTTCTCAGTCATGATGATGAACTGCAACACTCATATGAAAAGTATAAGAATAATACAAAGATAAATGTTGACAAATGATACAAATTAAGCTTAAATGTAATGTGATTGGTCAGGTATAATACATTTGTTTCGCACATGAGCCTGTATAAATGCTAATACACAACCAGAGGGGAATTTATATCAGCCATACAAAATTATAATGTTCCTCTATTTGAGTAAAGAATGTGTTGCTACTTTTTTGGTCGGTTAAGAGAAGTGTTGACTTAACAGGCATGTTGACCTTTCGCTGGTAAACCCCTCAGGATTTATTCTGTTGAATCGCGTATAACAAAAACAGACTTTCCACGAGAAAATATGTGTTGCTAGCAACGCCTTCCCACCTCCGTTGACTGAAGGAGGTAGTGGGCACGGGGCGTTACGCCCCGTGCCCACTACCTCCGTCAGTTGACCGTTGCCCATTGACTTTGAATGGGGACGGACGCGCAATGCATTGTGGATCCGTCCGTTCAGTTGGAGCGTTCGCCACCGTCAGAAAGTTGAAAAATGTTCAACTTTTTCGGCAGCGACGGTTCCGTCATCCAATCAGATCGCGTATGCAAATGTGCAGTGGGCATGAAGGCGTAACGCCTCGTGCCCACTGCACCGTCAGTCAACGGACGTGGGAAGGCGTGGCTGACGGATGGGGGAGTAGTCTGTCAGCCAATCAAATCGCTTCGCCGGGTTCTTCCCGCTTCTTCCTGCTTGTTGCGATGCAAGATGACCCGCTTTCCCGCTTTCCAGTATCGTCAGAGCCCGAGTCGCGTCACAGTGCTTAAATTTGCATACGCGATCTGATTGGATGACGGATCCGTCGCTGCCGGAAAAGTTGAAAATTGTTCAACTTTTTGACGGAGCCGAAGGCTCCAACGGAACGGACGGATCCACAATGCATTGCGCGTCCGTCCCCATTCAAAGTCAATGGGGATCAGTCAACGGACGGAGGTAGTGGGCGCAGAGGCTTCCGTCAGCCAATCAAATCGCTTCCCGCTAACAACAACAAAGCCGGGTTCTTCCCGCTTCTTCCTGCTTGTTGCGTTGTCATTGCAAGATGACCCGCTTTCCCGCTTTCCAGTATCGTCAGAGCCCGAGTCGCGTCACAGTGCTTAAATTTGCATACGCAATCTGATTGGATGACGGATCCGTCGCTGCCAAAAAAGTTGAACATTTTTCAACTTTTTGACGGAGCCGAAGCAGAGAATGTCTAATATGAGGAGAATGGGCACTCGCGGGTTAGTTCCGGTTTTCTGGACTGGTTGCAGTAATAATCTCTGACCACGCGGGGCGCTCGTAGGCGAGTCCAGAATGAATGGGAGCCAACGGGGTTTTATCCTCAGAATCCACTTTTCTCACGATGTAATTTTTTGTCAAGTAATTTGAAAGTTGCTATCAAAAGGTGGGGCTAAAAATGAGAAATATGGTCTGGGTCACATTGAAACAGTAACAGTTGTATAACAGTAATTATACAACTGTTACTGTTTCAATGTGACCCAGACCATATTTCTCATTTAACAAACATGTGTAGCTTATAATGTGTTGCAGGGCAGAGCAATTATATTAAATGACTTAAAACAAACCCATCTGTAAAGATCAGGGAATGCATAGAAATCAATGACAAGTGGTGTAGATGGTTTTCCCTCTGTGCAAGGTCATTAGCCCAAGTCCTACAAAAAAATAACGACTGTAATAGCAGATGTTGAAGTTGTTGAATCGTTAACTAATCATTTGTATGGAACAATCGGTTAAGGTAAGTTAAGTGCTTGAGTCTCGATACTTTAGAGAATGTCTAGCGTGCAACTTGAATAAGCCATGTGCGATATTACCCGGGCTCCAGCGCAACTTTCCTTACCAGGTGAAGCCTCAGGTAGCCTAGGACCATTCATACAGGAGCAAGCAAGAACGTTACCTTTTTCTGTCCTTGGGAAACCAAAAGACGGACAATCCGTTTCCACTGTTAGTGCAGTTTATCATTGCACATTTACGAGGCATTTCTTTTTTAAACTATCTTTATTTTTGAAAAATAGACAATGACAGATGAAATGCTATTGAGCGGGACATTGACTGTATTATTTAAGTTGGTCATACCGTAGGCCTACCTACCATGTATATAACACATTGAACATTGAACACAAGAAATGTATTTCTTGTGTGGGCATTTATGCCCATGTAGCCTACTTTCACCATACATACTATCAAAAAAATGACGGGCCTGCAGTACGCAAAAATTGAGTTTGACGGAAAGTCGAAGTTAACACGTTTCTGATTGCGCTTCAGCTTCAGATGCCGTCAAGAGGGGTCTCTGGTCGTAATCAGTCGCAAGTCCGTCCCTGACCAATCAGCATTCATTAGCAGAATGCTAGCGAGTATGGCCAACAACGGCCCAAACTGCAAGAAATCGAAAGGACATAAGTACTCACCCATTTGACTTTTGAACAATAATCTATATTGAATTTGCGGAATCTACAATAAAATTTGCGATATTTCAACGACAAGCAGGTGAAAGAGGCATAATTAGCCGTCTAGCCCCATAGACTCCCATTCAATCTGGACTCGCCCGCGATCACCCCCAGTGGATGTCTCATGGAACTACAACCAAGATCGGTACAATGGGGCGTATATGAAGTGCCCAGGCTCTTCGTAGACGGGCTCTGGCCGAAGGCTCCAACGGAATGGACGGATCCACAATGCATTGCGCGTCCGTCCTCGCCTCGTGCCAACTACCTCCGTCCGTTGACTGATCCCCATTGACTTTGAATGGGGACGGACGCGCAATGCATTGTGGATCCGTCCGTTGCGTTGGAGCCTTCGGCTCCGTCAAAAAGATGAAAAAATGTCAACTTTTTCGGCAGCGACGGATCCGTCACCCAATCAGATCGCGTATGCAAATTTAAGCACTGTGACGTGACTCGGGCTCTGACGCGATCATCTGTTGCCAGGCAGGTTTGGAATGGATTACGTATGGATGACGCGCCCGGTACAGATTTGGCACCCGGTACAAATTTGGCATGACAACGCCCCTAAACTGGGCATTCTCAATATAGGCGGACATAGTTATGGTCTCTGGTGAGATAGGGAGAATAATCTTCCCTGGAGGGATGTGGTTCCCGGTAAAAGGTCTATGGTGCAGTCAAAGGGTCAATGAGAACAGTAACTGTAACACGACAGGGAAAAAGGAATGGGAATCGTTCTGGGTAGAGGGGATCTGCCAACTCGCCATCACCCCTCCTGTGGCTAGCCCAACCATTTCCTGGACGCTCCAGGAAGGCAAGGCAACGATGGCCTGAGCGCGATAAACAGAGCGCTCTATTCATACGACGTTGCTTCTTCCCTGCAGCAAGAGATCGAAAGGTTGAAATCCCTGTGATAAAAGATTTTAGACAAATAGCATGTTTTTCTGATAAGCAAGTGATTACCGATCATTTATCAAGCAGTCCTGGAAAAAATACCTTGATGATGTTATCAAGAGCAATTTAAGCTTTTGCCCATTTATGTGACTAAGTAAGTCCCAAAAGGGGGATGTGTGGGACAATTTAAGGCCTACCCTTAGAAGGTTTATAATTATTAGAGACCAAAATAAAAGTCTTAAACTTTAAAATGTGTCGGTTTCCTGATATCTTCCTGAAAACGAATCAGCAAAAATATGATGAATTCTAAGCAATACTGCATGTGGTTTTTAATATATCTATACTTCAAACAAGAAAGACAGCTAATCACACAGGATTTGCACATTTGTTAAAAAATTGACTGAAGAGACAAGCAATGTATAAACTGTGAATATAAAGATCTATTTTACATCAAAATGGTAAGAATAGTAAAGAATAGCTGGTTGCTCATATGAAATGTCTCACTAATAGTTTGCTCAACTTTTAAAGCTTCCTACAACCGTAAAATGTGATCAACCTCAAGAATATGCATCATACGTGCATGCACAAAATATGTGCAGGTTACCAGACACATAAGTAAATACATGCACATGAATTTGGAAGCAAAGATTTACATTATTTATGTTCTCCAGTTCCTGGAGGCATCTTGAGAAGAATAGCACCATGCAGCTTGATAGACGAGACTAGACCAGGAATGTAGTGTTTTACTACATCACAGAATAACCTTTGGCATGAACAAAATAAAGTTATATTTTGTGGATTATTTTATTTTTATTTGATCTATTTCAACAGTTTCCCATCTGTTGTTGTAGCTTTAATACCGTTATTTAAGAAAATTGATCTGTCATGTCATGATGCCCTGCCAGATATATTGGTTTGCCAATATTGACTCACATGGAGAGGGAAATAACCTGACATTCAGTAGTTTATAATCAAGGTATGAACAAAGGTTTATAAACAAAACCAATTTAATGGATTGCATATTTAAAGTAAGGCAATCAAATTTGTTAATCCCGGTTGGTGTTGATCTTTTGCCTGAACCACAGATTTGATGATTTTCTGAGGCCTTTCAAAGTGTGTAATATTGTTATAGCTATACATAGGCTAACCCAATGAAAACACAGGAGACCCTTTATCCTCTGATGAAGGTTCTGTAGTGAGTCTGGTTAGAACAGACTCAATCTCATATGGCACTATACTGACCGCGGTCAGGTTTTTATCATACTTAACATGTCATGATGTGTTATTTTATAGTCATTGCCAAAGAACGTTTGGCAATTCATTAAGGGCGATCATTCAAACAGGGTTTGAATTATACACAATATATAATTGTATATAATTATATATATAATTGTTTATTATATAATTATATATAATATACAATATATAGATAACATATAATATAGATAATTCAAATTAATATTTAAAAAAAAAAATCTTTTTCGAGCTATCTGATTGTTCAAAAAATATATTGGATCATTCCTAACACGTAATGATGTGTTCTTTTATAGTCGTTTGCAAAAAAACATTACTGAAAGCCCGTATCGATATTACTGGTTAGGAATAAATATGTATTGGGTACATATGCAGTTACATGGTCTCAATACTGGTCAGGCTGTAAACAATTACATGTATAGCTTATTATCCAATCCCATTCTTGGATGGGTATTTAAAGGCCTTCAACATCAAGGCCAGGAGGGAATATCAAGGATTAGCAAAGAAGAAGAAAGAAACAGGATTTGTAATGCTCAAGGTGTTGACCAGCATTCGGTCAGGTCAACTGATTACACTGACAAGTTTTACATTGGGGATTGATGCCAGGATTGGAACGGGAAAAAGGGTTTGTACACACAAAAATGAAACAAGTTATTTGAAATCATTAAGGGTGGTCAAACAGGGTTTGAATTATATACAATATATCATTTTATATAATTATATATGATATAATTATATATATTATATATAATGTATAATATTTATATATATATATATTATTATAATAAATATTTTTGGTCAAAAAGCAACATTTATATCGAGCAATCTCATTGGCCGAAAAAATTCCATTTATTTCGAGTGATCTGATTGGTAAGCAACAAACAAAACGTTTTTGTGTTTTGCCCTTTGTAATCTGATTGTTGATTTGAATCTTATAATAATAATAATAATACATTTTATTTATAACGCACTTTATATAAATTCAATGATCTCAAAGTGCTACAATGCACATTAAAAGAAAAGAGAAAAATGCAACAAAAAAAAACAAAAACTTAAATAAATAGCAGTTTAGCCAAAGGATTTTCTAAAAAGATGGGTTTTTAGGCCTTTTTTAAAAGAATCCACAGTCTGTGGGGCCCTTAGATGGTGAGGGAGAGCATTTCACAGACTGGGTTCAGCTGAGCAGAAGGCGCGGTCGCCCATAATTCGGAGCCTTGTCCTGGGAAGCTGGAGGAGGTTGGCCTGTCCAGAGCGGAGATGGCGTGAGGAGGAATGGGGGTGATGACATGAGTTCTTATGTGTTGAGTCGAGTGAACTCTTGTGGTATCCTGCAAAATATGGAGTCATATAAAAGATGACACTTGGCCGACATAGATAAGAAAAATATACTTTGCAACAACCACACTCGGCACTGTTGCCTTGAGCCAACGCCACACAGCGGGTCGCATCGCCGGAAGTTTTGTTTTTCTTCACGCATGCGCGCATCCAGCGCAGCTTGTCGGGAAAGGTAGTGACTCTGGATGCTATCTGCTGGATGCTAGCTACAGTTTGTTTTGAAATATCGCACAATTGTCCATAAAGACATGTCCAAAAGACATCGTCTAGATCTGGGCGATGACCACTCCACCAGTAAGAAGCGATCTGATGGGTAAGTTTCATTCTAACATTTAACAGTATCAGCTACGTTATCGAATCCATTAGCGCCGGGCTAGGCTACTGATCGCTACGTAGCTGCAACGTTAGCTTCTTATAAACCATTCATCTATTTTTAATCCAAGTCTTGTCATCTGATGCACGGTTGTTTTGTTCTAGTCAACATGCCCCACAGTCGCACTTAAATCATGCACTTGCAGTGACCATCTTATATCCAGTCGTGGTCCACCTAAAGTGTATTTGTTTATTATTGGTGGTAGCATGCTAACGGCTAGCGAGGACAGCCCTATCCTCTTGTCAGACGACCAAGCTTCGTCCTAGCACATGTGCTTCTCGTTAGCTCAGAGATAGCCCCATATGTCATGCACGCCAACAATGAACTGTGCTAATATACGTTAATAAACGTATAGTTTTTTCGCATAGTAGTGTATTTGTACATTTATTTGTAATCTGATGGTTTTTATTATCCAGAATGAAGACATTTCAAACTGACGAAGTTAAACCTTTTCATTCTGTGTTCAGGCGAGACAGGGATAGAGATCGGGAGGATCGCTCCAGGGACCGAGACCGGGACCGGGATAGAGACCGGGAGAAGGACGTCAAGCCCCCAGGTGTCTCCTACAACTGTGTCCCTCTCGGAGCAGCTATAGCACCCATCAAACCCAGCCTAGCCATGCACCAGCAAATAAATCCTTTCACCAACCTGCCACACACACCGCGCTACTATGAGATCCTTAAAAAAAGGTTACAACTGCCGGTGTGGGATTATAAGGAAAGCTTCAACGACATCATCACTCGTCATCAAAGTTTTGTGCTTGTTGGCGAGACGGGGTCCGGCAAGACAACCCAGGTTTGTCGTCACTTTCAAAACGTTATTTTCGTGTGTGTGTGTGTGTGTGCTAACGCTATACAGACAAGTGGGCAAATCATAGCTCATAAGCAGGGGTTCCCTAACTGTTTAATTGCCCGACCCACCAGGGGAGTCACTTTTTGCCGAGTACCTACCAAATGTTAAGTCCTGTAAAATAAGCTGTACATTCTCATGACAATGAGAAGAAAGAATAGATTTATCCCTGTATAATGTCATATCAGAAATACACTTTTCAGCTTCAAATATACTAACGAAGAAATCAAACCGAATTTGAAGCCACTGTTCAAGATTCAGATTCTGTGGCCTCCTAATGTCGTCCATCTGCGCAGATCCCCCAGTGGTGCGTGGACCTGGTGAAAGGTATACCGGGGCCCAAGCGTGCGGTGGCCTGTACACAGCCCAGGAGGGTGGCTGCTATGAGCGTGGCCCAGAGAGTGGCTGACGAGATGGACATCATGCTGGGACAGGAGGTCGGCTACTCGATCAGATTTGAGGACTGCAGTTCGGCCAAAACAATATTGAAGTGAGTTTTGTGTATAGTGTTTACTTTGGACACCACATGCAACATGTGTGCATGCTTTTCCTAGGGGTGTTACGATGCACGTATTTGTACCGAATCATCACGGTACAGGCACTTCGGTGTGGTTACAGAGGTCGACCGCAGTGCGTAAATGTTGCATTAATATTGCGAATGTAAAGGCTTGTTTTGCGATGCAGAATTTACAACTTGAAGTCGGAGTTCCCCCCTGAACGTTTAGCCAAAGTATACTACTCCGACTCCGTAATCCGACTCCGTAACTACGGAGACCCCTCAGCAGCTCTCGGGATGTCGGATACGTAATGCAATTTGCCGCCCGATCAATCTTATATGTTGACTACAAACCAAGTAAGCAGTGTTGTAAATAAACTTCCAAAACTTTTCAAATCTCGCGTCGACTGATAGTTAAAAAATGTTGGGATGCGCACGTAAGCTACGCAGAGGTTCTCCGACAGGCTCTCCGGCTGCAGAGAGGGCTCTCCGTGTCTACGTACAGCACTTTAACATGCATACGCATTTGAAAAGGCACCCTCCAGGTCTTCATTTTACCGTTGCTGTGAAAAAGAAAACAAGCTGTGCAAACCAAGCTCAAGACACTATTTCAACAACCCCTGTCTGGGAATTCAGAAATGCAAATGCCATAACCAAGTTTATTGGTGTTTCGATTGCTGCTGATCTACGGCCATTCTCCGTTGTTGACAAACAAGCAGTTTTTTTTAAATTTCCCCCTTAACTATGAACCGTACCGTCCTGTACCGTACTGTGACTTCAAAACCGAGGTACGTACCGAACCGTGACTTTTGTGTACCGTTACACCCCTAGCTTTAACGTAACTTGTATCACGTTC
This sequence comes from Gadus chalcogrammus, assembly GCF_026213295.1. NCBI lineage: Eukaryota > Metazoa > Chordata > Actinopteri > Gadiformes > Gadidae > Gadus > Gadus chalcogrammus. Next base: position 10,074,101 of record NC_079414.1, on the reverse strand, counting down.
CCGTTTTCAAATTTCAAAGGCAGGCAGCCTTGGTTTGGGCTTGCAGCCTTAGGCCCCGTCCACACGAAGCCGATTTCATGGCGAAACCGCAAAGGTCTTGTACGGTTCGGCCTTCCGTCCACACGAAGCCGGCGAATCCGCTGACCGAAACCGCAAACTTCTGAAACCACCCTCGGAGGTGGTTTCAAATCTATCCGGTTTCGTTTTGGTTTCGTGTGGACGCCTGAAACCGACTGAAACCGCAAACCATGACGTCATCGCCCCACCCCTCGACCTCCTAGCCAATGGCTCTTAAGCCCGCGGAGTCTCAGAAATCACAACAAAAAAGATGATGGCGGACTACAAGCTTGTAATCGTTCTGCAGCATATCATGTCCCTTGTTGGGTTGCTAAGCCATTATTTATTGAGAATCTAGTTCGCCATCGTAGAAGAGCTGTTTGTTTGTGTTAGTGGTTCGGGGGGCAGCCTTTATGCGCATGCTCGCCTCTTCTTCTTCTGGATTTGTGTACCAGAAGCAGCGCCCCTTATGGGCCTGGAATGTTTACTACAGCGTTTCTACAGATCTATCCGGTTTCGCTTGGCTTCGTTTTTACGGAGATACTTTGAAACCGGATAGATCGAAACCGTAACGGTTTCGCCCGTTTCGGCTTCGTGTGGACGGGGCCTTAAGGTGCTGGGTTCAATCCCACAGCCTTACGTAGGGACCCTTGAGCAAGATGCCCTGAACCCTAACTTACCTACCTTAATGGACCACCTGTTTTCACTGTAGGTTGGATAAAAGCTCAATGACAAAATACAAATGGAAATGCCGTGGCGTAAGTTTGAGAATAATTTGTTGATCCTTGTGGAAATGTTTTTTTAAAGTCTGTTAAAGGGCCATTGAGACCACTGTTTCAGCTGGAATTCAACACTGTGATTTAAAAAAAGAAAAAAAGCCTTTTGGGCTGACAGCTTTGGGAAAGAGGGGGGTGTATCCCCATGGTTACGATCGGCGATAACTTTATGATGTACTGTCGTTGTCTAACTGTTATGAGCGTTATAATAAGCAATCTTGTATACTATATGCGCCACACACCGTAGCATTATACAATATGTGTCAGTGAAGCCTATCCCTCACCCGGACACGGACATTAAATAAATCCTTGCTCAGATGGAGCTTCAACGTCGACACACACACACACACACCGCCATCGTTGCCTGTTGGTCGTGACGTCAGACTACCTCGGAAAATGTAGTCTGGCGTCAGAAACAATGTCGAATGGGTCGAAGCAGAGTGGAATTTTCCCGTAGTGTTTAGGGGAGAATGGCCAATGATACCACGGCCATGATAAAACGGCATAGATTACTTTGTTGATGATCATATGACTTTTTTTTTAACAACGTTTTAACATCAGTGACATTTTAAAGGGTGTCTAGAAGAGGGCAAGCTGAGTGCTGCACTCCAGTGTCTGCCGATCCATGCTAATCACAAATAATCGTGAACATCCCTGATATTCACAAAGTGTACATATAGTATGTATAAACATACTATAAGGTGGCTCATGAAAGTGTTGTGATATGCACCTGTTGAACTGTGTGTGTTCTGTGTCGCTGTGCAGGTACATGACAGACGGTATGCTGCTCAGGGAGGCCATGAACGACCCGCTGCTGGAGCGCTACGGCGTGATCATTCTGGACGAGGCCCACGAGCGGACCCTGGCCACGGACATCCTGATGGGGGTGCTGAAGGAGGTGGTGCGGCAGCGCTCGGACCTCAAGGTGCACTTCTTTAAAAATAAATGTACAATTATTTCCCACACTTCACGCTTATTATAGTGCTGTGCTTTTCAAATTAACGTCTGATTGGTTAATATGAACGGTTCTCTAAACCAAGGCTGTGGTGGATTAAAGCGACGGCATTTTGTTGGGTGGCAACAGCCTTCTCATTGAATACTGGACACATGATGGACATGTACTGTACATTTATTGTAAATACAGAAAAACACTGCCCCCTTGTGTTTAAAATTAAAGGTGACATATTATGCCACCAGGTGTGAGTGTGATTAGCCGTTGCAAGCCGTTTTAAAATCAGCCTCTTCTGACATCTAAAGTGGGCGTGTCCACCTAGATGTATGACGGATAGATGAGCAACGTTTGCTACAGTCCACTGGATAGGCTGGTAGACTGATCTATCCAGCACACATGAAGGTGGACACGCCCACTTCTGCAGTCCGAAGAGGCTGATCTTCAAAACTGCTTGAAACGGCTAATCACACTCACACCTGGTGGTATAATATGTCACCTTTTAATTTTACAAGGGGGCAGTGTTTTTCTGTATTTGCAATAAATGTACAGTCCATTTGGGAAATTGCCCTGCAATTTGTTGGTTTGACATGTCCATCATGTGTCCGTCATTCAACAACACTCGAAGCTGTAAATGTCGGCCCCTCTGCAAAGCTCCATGTTGACATGCAGTCATGTCTCTCTGTGGCCACGCAGGCCTCCACCCTTCCACTGACGTAGAAGAGCACGCCGGACTGGAGGTCCCACAGGCCTAAACGTCCCAAAGCAAACCTAACGCGGCATCCCCTTCTCCCCCACCAGGTCATCGTGATGAGCGCCACGCTGGACGCCGGGAAGTTCCAGGTGTACTTCGACAGCTGCCCCCTGCTGACCATCCCCGGGCGCACCCACCCCGTGGAGATCTTCTACACCCCCGAGCCCGAGCGAGACTACCTGGAGGCGGCCATCCGCACCGTCATCCAGATCCACATGTGCGAGGAGGAGGAGGGTGACTGCCTCCTCTTCCTCACGGGGCAAGAGGTCCGTGATCACGCCATTTCGTTTTTCAAAGGGCACCTGCTTTACCGCCATGTTTGATTATCGTATAAACCTCCGCAACACCCGGAAGGAAGAGTTATGCATGCGTCTGAACGTAGATACCAAAATGTGCTCATGTCGTCTCACCAGTAGCTCAAATATATGCAACCAACTCACTGAGAAGCAGATCCAAAACGGTTTAAATCCACTAATCCATTGTTTCTCAATGAGGGAGCAGCGCCCCCCTCAGGAGATGCAGGGGGTACTGCAGGGAGATGGGATGGATGCTTTATGCTGTCATGGAAGGGATCGGTTAATATATTTGAGTGAGGGGGAAAACCCCAATCGCACACTAAAAATAAAGTGCATGTGGACAGATGATCTAGAAATGTGTTGCACACAAGCTTTACAATGACTTCCCACACTTTTTCATTGAGGTGACACATTTATAATGCATGAACTACACAATCTGTTGTGAATCACAATGTCGTTATTCCAACCCTCGCAGACGGCCAATTCAGCGATTATTATTATTTTTTCCAATCCATCACTTTAAGCTGGGCGTTCATTCCTTAAATGTGAGGGCAGTAATATATTTTTTTTCCTGAACTCATTGTGGGAACCGGTGGCATTATCTGCTTGGTCTGAAATGATGGTGCTGGCCAAAGAGGTTTGAGTACCACTGAACTGATATTCTCCATCCCCCTCCAGGAGATCGACGAGGCGTGCAAGCGGATCAAGCGCGAGGTGGACGACCTTGGGCCAGAGGTGGGGGACATCAAGATCATCCCCCTGTACTCCACCCTGCCCCCGCAGCAGCAGCAGAGGATCTTTGAGCCGCCGCCGCCCAGGAAGCCCGGCGGTGGAATAGGGAGAAAGGTAGTGCCCGAGGCCCCGCCCAACACGCCAAAATAGCACCATTCACAATCCATGCCAAAACAACATAGACATCCTATTGGCCAAGAGAATCCCTGTGAGATGTTGTTCTGAAGTGAAATGGAGTGCCGGCTGAAACAGGTTGAAAGAACAATCATAATACAAAATATAGCACATTAAAGATAAATATCTGTGCATATAGATGTATAGATACAGCACTTATTTTGTCAAAGGCCTAAGATAAAAGGTATGACAAAAGCAGAGTAAAATCCATGTCAGCAAAATGTGTTCAGAGATGATCTCCATGAAGGAAACTCAATCGGCCTTAATGCTGTTCTGCATCACGTTTCTTGTCAAACATCCCAGACATGTAGTTGAGAAGCCTCTGTCGCTCTACCCCCCCAGGTTGTGGTGTCGACCAACATCGCAGAAACCTCCCTGACCATCGACGGTGTCGTGTTTGTGATCGACCCCGGCTTCGCCAAACAGAAGGTGGGTGAGACGGAAGGCTTTGTGCCATCGGCCCCTTGAGAACCACCAGGAGCTCGTTGTAACGGGCGGTGTTTTGATCCCCGCGTCCAGGTGTACAACCCTCGTATCCGGGTGGAGTCGCTGCTCGTCACGGCCATCAGCAAGGCCTCGGCCCAGCAGCGGGCGGGGCGCGCCGGTCGCACGCGGCCAGGGAAGTGCTTCCGCCTCTACACGGAGAAGGCCTACAAAACAGAGATGCAGGTACACACGGGCGCACGGGATGGTCGAGGAGGGGTCAGAGTACAGGGTAGGCAGGGTGTTGGGTGTTATCACTAGAATCATGGTGGGTTTATTGTGATATCTTATGAATTCAAAAGGCTATTATTAACAGGATAACTGAGTGTCATTATGTCAAAGTATATGGAATTGTTATGAATGGTATCGGACTAAAACTAGTTTTCCTTTCGCTGACATTCCAAACCTCATATTGGATCATTTTAATATAATCTTGGCATAATTAGTAGTTAGTGACGGTATCTAGTAAACGGGTACACAACCAATATGAACACAAACTCTTCGTTGTTATTAAGGTGAGATTGCTAAAATCGATATGTCCCATGGACCTCCTGGGAGCAAGGAGCTGTGTTGATTGGGGGGGACATCACATGTGTTAACCACGACCCTTTGACCTCCCTAGGACAACACGTACCCTGAGATCCTGAGGTCCAACCTGGGCTCTGTGGTTCTGCAGCTCAAGAAGCTGGGCATCGATGACCTTGTGCACTTTGACTTCATGGACCCGCCAGGTGAGTGGACCAGGGAGGCCTCCGTTACGCTGCTGTACAAGCCTGGTATACTGCTCCATGAAGCCTGATTCATAAGCCCTGGTATACTGCTCCACGAAGCCTGATTCATAAGCCCTGGTATACTGCTCCATGAAGCCTGATTCATAAGCCCTGGTATACTGCTCCATGATGCCTGGTTCACAAGGCCTGGTATACTGCTCCATGATGCCTGGTTCACAAGGCCTGGTATACTGCTCCATGATGCCTGGTTCACAAGGCCTGGTATACTGCTCCATTAGGCCTGGTTCATAAGGCCTGGTATACTGCTCCATGATGCCTGGTTCACAAGGCCTGGTATACTGCTCCATTAGGCCTGGTTCATAAGGCCTGGTATACTGCTCCATGATGCCTGGTTCACAAGGCCTGGTATACTGCTCCAGTAGGCCTGGTTCATAAGGCCTGGTATAGTGCTCCATTAGGCCTGGTTCATAAGGCCTGGTATGCCGCTCCATGAAGCCTGGTTTATAGGATTAGGGTTTGGGCCTGCTATACTTCTTTGTGAACGGTCTCCCCATCGCCCCGCCCACTCCAGCCCCCGAGACGCTGATGCGGGCCCTGGAGCTTCTCAACTACCTGGCGGCGCTCAACGATGACGGAGACCTGACTGAGCTGGGCTCCATGATGGCGGAGTTCCCCCTGGACCCCCAGCTGGCCAAGCTGGTCATCGCCAGCTGCGAGTTCAACTGCTCCAACGAGATCCTGTCCATCACCGCCATGCTGTCAGGTAATGCCCAGAGCTGGGACGACTCGACAAACTGAACCACAACCATAGCGTCGGCGAGGGTAGATCGGTTATAGCACAGCCACAAGCAAACCAACGCACTTTAGTTTAAACACTGCACTTTATTAGACCAGAACGTGGGATAATTGCTTTTCTAAATTATTATTTATTTTGTTAATAGTTACCTTGGAAGACTCAAAGGGTGCAGTCAAAGTGGAAACCATCTTCTTGTTAATCTCCTCTATAGACACACCCTTACCCAGTGTGTCTCCGTCTTAGTTTACCTAAACGGTCCTCCGTTTCAGCGTCTCCTGAGTGTTGGTGTCAGAGCCTTATAATGACACATTGCAGTTCTGTTGAAAACTTATTTTTGGGATTTCACAGAAGCCAATGCATCAAACTCTACAGAGTTTGGGGACTGCCCACAACAGTCTTGGTCTGAGTCCAGATCCCCTTTATTTCCCCAAGACCTCACCCCCTCTAGTGTCACAAATCAGATTTAGGATTAAAATGTGATGGCAGACCAGCTCAAATCTGGGGGAACTGTATGTTTAACTTTTCACTTCATATTTGTTTCAACCAATCATGTTGCTGGAGGAAGGGATCTGTAAGCATGTGATTGTCGAACACAAACTCGGCCAGCACTCGTTAACTGTTTAAAATAGACCGTCCATTGCAAATATATACTCCTGAATGCTTCATCCAGTCGCGCAAACCAGTTTCCTTCAATAGAGTATCTTGAAACAGGAAACATGGCCTAACTCCGCCCCTTGTAGTTCTTTTGGATTCCCCCCCCCCCAGAGGCTTTGTAGGACTGGGCCCACTCTGTTGTTCCCCAGCAGCAGCAGCGGCAGCGTAGGCTTTGCTCCTTGGCTTTGCTCCGTGTGTGTTTGCGGATGCGTTGACTCATGCCTGTGGGCGGCTGTGTTGGGGCCCTCACCAACCCTGTCTAGTCCCGCAGTGCTTCGTACGACCCACCGAGGCCAAGAAGGCGGCCGACGAGTCCAAGATGCGCTTCGCCCACATCGACGGAGACCACCTGACCTTCCTCAATGTCTACCACGCCTTCAAGCAGAGTGAGTCACGCTGTTGGATTCGCTATATGGTTTAATTCCAATTCAACAAGGGGTGGTGTGGTACAATGGGCAACAAATCTATTTTGTTTCGCCCTTTTAATCGTCAAAAACAACGTTGAGAAGTGAGGTTTTCTTTTGAAAACGGGCCCTTTGGTGCATGTGTGCATGTTCAAATAAAATACATTGATTTCAAAGAGACCCCCAAAAAAGTACAGATTCTAAAATAATGTCTAAAATGCGTCTACATGTCAGAAGTGAATGACCCTAATAGAGCCAGGAGATTGTGTAGTGAGACGTAATCCCCCCCCAAAGCGCTCTAAAGGAGCAGGACATCGGAGTGGGCAGGGCGTTCCCAGCCCAAAGGTCCTGGCTTCCCCTTCCAACTCCTAGAGCACATGATAATACAAAGCAAGTATTGATCAGCCATGTCTCCTCCAACCAGACCATGAGTCCAACCAGTGGTGCTACGACAACTTTGTCAACTACCGCTCGCTGGTGTCTGCGGACAACGTGCGGCAGCAGCTGTCGCGCATCATGGACCGCTTCAGCCTCCCGCGGCGCAGCACCGAGTTCACCAGCCGGGACTACTACATCAACATCCGCCGCTCTCTCTGCACCGGCTTCTTCATGCAGGTGAGACCGGAGGCCTGCACACACCACCCCCCCAACACTGACCGGTCGCTCCCTAAGAGCAGGACACCGGCCTGCACACGGCACCTCTGACCGGACGCAGGAGACTTGTTTCTCGTCATGCAACTATGGCCTCCCGCTGTTTTTGTGTGTTCCTGGTAACTTACATTTATACCAATGATCTAGTTTACTTCATATATTTGCCTCTCTTGCTCTCTCCGTCTCTCTGCCCCCCCCCCTTTCTGTCTCTGCCTCTCTTGCACTCTCCGTCTCTCTCGCCCCCCCTCCCTCCGCAGGTGGCCCATCTAGAGCGCACGGGTCATTACCTCACCGTGAAGGACAACCAGGTGGTGCAGCTGCACCCCTCCACCGTCCTGGACCACAAGCCCGAGTGGGTGCTCTACAACGAGTTCGTCCTCACAACCAAGAATTACATCCGCACGTGTACAGACATCAAACCAGAATGGTGGGTCTCTTCTGCGCTCTGTAGGGACCATAGTGGGGTGCTGTCATATCCCCAGCACTGGGATGTGGTGCATCTGGTGTCGTATTGCTCAACTGGCCGTCATCCCTTAAGTTGAGACGCTGCATCGCTTACAATTCAAAATATTTCGAAATAATAATAGAATATTGTTTTTGTGTAAATAACGTTAATGATTATCTCAATGTAAAATCCTCGGTAACACATTTGTTCTGTGGTATTCAGAGGTAAAGAAACAAGCGTGTTATTTTCTAACTTTATCATGTACGTGTCTTTCATATTCCAGGCTGGTGAAGATTGCACCTCAATACTATGAAATGGGTAACTTCCCCCAATGTGAAGCCAAGAGACAGCTGGAGCGAATCGTTGCCAAATTAGAGACCAAGGAGTACACTCAGTACTGAACACCAGGCGACACGTCCCAGTTTTAGACCCTCCCCGTCTGTATCATGTATCTTAATCATTTGAGTTGATTCTGTTGTTTCATTTTTACTACGGTTCATTCTGTAAGTGTCGGATAAAATTTCCAACCCGGCGGAAAGATTTTCAAAAGGAATATCATGAACTCGTCACTTTGTTGTTCACTTTCCTGAAGGAAATTGCATAAAATCTAAAGGCTGTATATTCGCCTTGTTTCTTTAATAAAGGAGCTTTGACCTACTGTCTTTTCATATCTTCAAATGATTTCCCTCTATAAAGGGCAAGAGGTTCTGATTGAGTATAACAAAGTGCTCAGTAGAGGGACAGCTTGACTCTGGACCGCCATGTCTTCTTGTATGTCGTGTTCTTTCTGTTGGATGATTTATTCACTAACTTGATCTGTCTATGCGGTTACTCAGACTTCAGATCCATTTGGCTGACACTATCAAGAAACTATTGTATTACAGTCCGACAAAGATGTTTTGTGCAAAACCGATGCTTGCATCAATTATTTTGTTTGCATAAACTGACGGATTGCGCCAAAATGGCCTTCTTGACCCGATGCAGTTTGTGATCAGGGCTTGTTTTAAACTGTCTGTCTGGAACATTCTCCGTTCGGTTTAGCCAGTGATTCCTTGTAACCCCTGACATTATTTAAAGCCAGTTCTATCCATTTCCCAGGGAAATAGTCAAATATTAGCCACTATCCCGCACACTGTATCCGGGACCTTTAAGTTTGAACCCAAAAGTATAGCATACGTACATGAATAACCTCCCTGTCCCACGACCTCATCTACATACTGGCCAAGCACGGATTTAAGCAAATGCTTAATAGAAAATGGAACATTTTGGGAGGTAATCAATAATTTATTTCTATGGGGTTTATGGGATCATGGTGACATAATAGAGACGTGCATGATTGGTGAATTTTTTGGAATAGTGTATTTTTTCCCCCCAGTGTATTAAGCTTCCAGTAATTTCGTTATTCGTTTTAGGCCTACATAAAAATGTAAACTTTACAATAAGGGTGCATAAATGACCAATTAACATTAGTTAATGCAGTAATCATTTCATAATGGTATTCATGATTACTTATATTGTTAATGTTAACTAAGGTAAGGTTGTTAATGTTAACTAAATAAATATATACATTATTACATAGGGTTAGGGTTAACCCTAACCATAAAAGATTACGTTTGGTGAACCCCAACCCCTATTCTAATGGCATATAATAATGCTTATTACTGCATTTAGTAATGTAACTTATTGTTAATTCGCGTACCATTAATGTAAAATATAATGTTAAAGGGCAATTATTTAAATTGTCGCTTTAAATTTTGGCAGTGGCTATTCGTACGGCGACCGAGCTTGTCACGTGACCGCACTTGACCTATCAGTCTGCTCGGCGCTAACCATAACCCTACCCTACTTGCTGTAGTTTGGTCTGGCTTTGCGAGACTACCCTAACCCTAGTCTCGCAAAGCCAGACCAAACTACAGCAAGTAGAATTACCCTAACCCTAACCGGGCTGACCGTAATTATAGTAATTAATTATAGTAATAACCCTAACCATAACCTGCCGTGAAAATAGACTAATGCAGTATTTTTACGGCGCGCCGTACGAATAGCCTAATTGCTATTCTTGCGGTCGCCGTACGAATAGCCACTATGTTAAATTGACATGTTAAAATAATTGGAGCTGGTTTCATGAACGAATACGAATAACAACGCTAATTTTTATTTATTTTACATTCAATAATAAAACAATCTGTACATGAGGCTAATTCCTAGTTTGCCAAGCATTGCTTACTAGGGAGCAACAATTTCTCGCCACTTCTGCGATTTTCGATGTCGTCAATGGTTTCTGGAAGGCACCGGTCACGTGTCTCTGGAAGCGTCCAGGCTACCACCGACCCGACGACGGCCAAGGAGCTGAAAATGACCTTGGGCAGGCTCTCCCACACGTCGTCCAGCATCAGGATTATTGGCGTGACGGCCACCGCAGTGCGAGAAATGGCCGAGTTGAAGCCCATACCGTTCTGCCTGCAAAGATGTAAGCGTATTTCCATTGGTGAGAACGAAGGCTTACTTCAGTGGTAACGCATGAAGGCTAGCCATATTTAACATTTTAGGTAAAATCTCCATATAGAACTGACAATAATTCTTAATAATGGAAGCAACCTAGTTCTATATATTTAATTAGCTGAAAGTTATATTTTGCTTCATTTTTGTTTAATTTGCCCATTACTTCATATTGCATAATTGTATCTGTTGGTGGAATGTACATTTTATGGTAGACGGGCCTGTATATACCTTACTACTGTGGGGTACAGCTCTGAGGTATACAGCACAATGGTGGTAAATGATGCGGACGAAAAGCCCTTTCCCAGGACGGCTACCACCGTCCTGAGGGTTGCCATTTCTGAGAAGAAAAAAGGTTAATAGTTTCGAGAATTAGAAGGTTGGTCGGGGCAAATATTCCTATTTAGTAGGACATTTAACCAACTCATACTGGAACACAACTAGGCCTAGGTTGTGTATACATACAATTGGTTTAGAGTGTCTACAATCAGGTGAAACCATACCTCTTGGTATGAAAATATTGATTAGGATACAAATCCCAACGAAGGACAGTGCCCCTCCCAACGTCTTTCGTCTGCCTATCTTATCCAGCAGGTAGTAAACGATGAATTTGGCAGGTATTTCAATAAGGCCAAAGGTTAATTGGGTCAAGTAGATGTTGAGTCCAAAGCCACCGATATCAAAACTGATGCCGTAGAAGCAACAGGCCACAGAAAACCTAGAAAATCAAAAGATTAACATAACAGATCAGTCATAAAAGGAATAGGCTTAAACGAATAAACCACTGAAATATGCACATACAATAAAAAAAGATAATGCATTACAATAATAATCATTTCATTTATATACTGCTTATTTGTCTTTGAGCGTCTTGAAAAGTGCTATATAAATAAAATATTGAAATGATATTTGGGTAATCAGGATGAGAATGCAGACCACACAATGGCTGTCCGTAGGGCCAGAAGCCTTATCACGGGGGTCCGCACAAGGTCCAGATATGTGTAGACTCTGTCTTTTTTCTCATTCTTAATGACCAGAGACAGGGCCTAAACACAACACACATTCACATCCCTGTGTTAAGATCCAGTAGCCAGGCCAACAACACAGCACAACATGAGATATGTGAGATGAGAAAAAGGGCTTGTATGTGTCCTTCTGGGAGGTTCTAAAACGCTTAACAATATGACGCCAATCAAGGTTTTGCTATATAGTCTATGTGAACAAACTGCTAGAACCAAACATTTTGCACAGACAAAGCCTCCCATAAGGACGTTGCTTACAATGTGCAGAAGTACAACCGTTTTTCATAAAGATAAATGCTACAGAATAGCCTGCACATGAAGCCTTGTTAAGCTCTCTCCTAAGCAGGAAAAGTAGTATGCTTTTGCACAATGTTAGTACTGATGGTTTACTTCATCTGTGCATCATTTGGGGGCTCTAGCTAGTTTGTTTGGGGACATTGAATTTGTTTTAAGCGTTTTGGAACCTCCGGCCTTCTGCATGTCCTGAATATGTTTCTCTGGTGGCCAAGGAGTCACTGTGTGAGTAGATGATCAACAATGGCAGTGGCCCTGGTGTTTTTGAAACACTAACCTCGGGTGTTAGTGTCTCTGCAAATTCCTCGGTTTGATTCATCTTGGCACAAAGACGCAAAGTCGTCTGAGCTTGCGCCAGCTTTCCATTGGCTATGAGCCATCTGGCCGACTCTGGAACCCACCTAATGGTGGAGGTCATAAATTACATCAAACCCAGATACACTCGGCAGCTCATATTCTGACCCGTCATCAATACCAGACCTAAACATAAACCCTCTTTTTCTCTTCCTCTTGGGTTATAGCAGTCATGTATTTATGTTTTGAGTTATTTTATATGGCAAAGGAAGTATCGTATTCATCTTTCAGTGTCTATGAAACTAAAGTAGTAGGATGAGTACATACAGTATAACACCATTGACCCACCCATGAAACTACCAGCTGTTAGTGAATGTAAGATTAGCTTGTCAGACCCTGGTGTGGATTCAGTGTTGAAGAGTACTTTGAGATTTGTGAACCTGGACCTTATTTCCCATCATTTTGGGTTCTAAGCTAATAATGTGGACAACAACGTTTGACGTTGGTCCAGTATTGAGCAAGCATTGTCAGACACTTATCTTAAGAATCTGAGCCTGTCGACGGCAAAAAACTGCACTTTTAGAGGACGTACATTGACATGCGCTTTTGCCCTATAGGGTCACCTTGCAGCCTTTTTCGTGGCTGAAATAGCTCAATACTGGACCAGTTAGTCTTTCAAGACAAAAATTATGGAAAAATAGGATCCAGGTTGTAAAGTCTTGAAATTATTATTTTTCGCCCATGACCCCAATTTCCGTTTGATAAATTGTTGTGTCCCAAACGCCACCCACAATATTTTTTTTCTGCCTCAATACACGCCAAAATGTATCATTGAATATCTATAGCATACATGTTAACAATCTCCTGCAAACCAATCTGCATATTAGGCGACCCCCCCGACCAGAACCCAAAGGCTGGGTGTCGTTAAGCTGAACAGCGGTACAGAATGGGGTCCTACCTCCAGGTGAAGATGGGTATGAGGAGGGGAGCGGTCACGCTGAAGGCCAGCAGTCGCCAGGATCTCACAAGGTAAGCGATGCCCGCGAAGCTAATGTTACCAAAGCTCCAAGCCAAGCTGTCGATGACTCCCACCAACTTCCTGTGCCGAATGTCCACCCACTCCACATCTGCAAAGGAACCCCCGTGTTTGGGGATCACCCCCACGTTAGCCATGGAGGTGCCTCCATGATGCATGTTTGATTGCAAAGAGACAATGATTTTTGAGATTGTCATGTTATTGAGGATAAATAAGAATGTAGAAATCATGATTGTGATTATGACATTATTTGTTGATATAGACTGATGGTAATGTTGAAGGGCCGCTATTTTACCACTTGTTGTTAATTTGATACCACCAGTAGCCATTTGAAAGGATCTGTTAGTGGCCACCAAGTCCACTGTGTAGGCTGGTCTATCTAATCCAGGGGTGCCCAACCTTTTTTGACCCAAGGTCTACTTTTCAAGTAGCCAACCTCCCGAGATCTACCAGCCTAGTGTCAACATTGCAAACCTACGGGGGAGGGGGTTGTATCGTGAACCTACGGACTTCAGCGGGGGTTTCATTCCGTCTGCGCACGGCACCTTCTCAACAATAATCAATAATCTTCCTCCCACTCAGGGTGAAAATGGTAGGTCTTAGCTCGTTTCCCCTCAGCCATGCCAACGTTTAGGAGAGCGTAACTACTGTTGACAGCTTTCAACTGCTGTTGACAGCGCATGCGCTACCGCGCGTATATGTCCCGCGCAAAAAAAAAACAACAAAAAAACATTGCGGTCGACTTGGGATCTGTCGGCGGTCTACTGGTAGACCGCGATCGACTGGTTGGGCACCCCTAATCATACATCTGGGTCTATACACACTCCAACTTGAGATGTCACTTGAAATGACTTGTCATCATGGCTCATCACACCTGGTGGTAACAAAGCCGCACTAGGTAACCGTTGGTGGCAACAAAGCTAGCGCGTTGTGTTACCTACGGTAACACAACGCGCATGATCTCAAATGCGTTTCAACAGGAGCAACGGCGACATTGACTTGTGTGGTAGAGCATATAAAGTATCGTACTCACTCAGGACGCTTGTGACGATAATGATGCCTGTGATGCTGAAGCCCGTGAAGAAGCGCATCACGGCAAACATCACGTAGTTTACGGAGAAGGCGCTCCCCATGCCGAACAGCGTGGCAAACACGTAGGACACCAGCAGCATGATCCTTCGCCCATACCTAAGGTAGAACCACAACGGTGTCTCGTATGGCAGCATCATCAACGATGCTACTCATCCATGATGAAGTACTGTTTAGAAGCTGCTTTTATCCAGACACTTTGTTACGGGTAGGTAGCGTTAAGGGCACGTTGCTCAAGGATGCTTTCACTGGGAGACTGTAGGTTTGAACCCAAGGGGCCAAAAGGATAGACCCTTTTATGACCTGCATGTTTGCAAGTAGCACCTATAGCAGTTCATTAATGGATATGGTACAATGGGTGGGAATTGTCATACGGCCTTATTGAAATGTGAACATTTGTCATCAGTGGAAAAAAGAATAATTAATTACCTGTCACTGAGACTTCCGAACCACATGGCGCCGCACATCACTCCAAGAAAAAATATTGTGCCGGTTTGTTTGTCTTTTCCTTTTTGATCACACACCAGGTCCCACTTTAAACACAAGCCCAAAAGAAGAACAAAAACACTGACTCAATAGCATTGGCTTTTTAGGAAATCTTTACACAGGAATTTATCTTTGTGGCCTTTTCATGGAACAAAAACTTGGAAGTCAAGGGTGCACAACACATTAGCATTGAGTGGGACCTAAAAGTTGGTGCTAAAAATCTTTTTTACACTCCAAAAGAAGCCTATTGTTGGGTAGTTATAGGGAAACATGTCTCACCTGTGAGGCCAAAGTGGACTTGAAGGTGCTGTTGTCAAACACCCATCCGCCCTGGCAGGGCACCTTCTCTGCCTGGGTGTCATTGGAGTCTCCCAACAGCAGATGATACTGGGGTTCTTCGTACATCTGACAGGAGCTGAGCTTCCCATCATCCCTGAGGGGAACACCAACAGTGATCTGCTCCTCAGGCGTCAGGTTTCTAAACGCCCAGTCGTCCATGTACAGAGCAGTGAGGTTACAATGGTGAGACGGCACCACCGCGATGAAGTTGTTCAGCATGAAGTGGCATGGCATTGAGAAGCGACTGATGAAGCTAATCGCTATAATCATCTTCTGGAATCGGCCAAATCCGTTAATATCGTCGAGGACATTCTCAAACTTCATTGTGGATCTTCTGAACCTACCCTAGCCTAACCCTAGCCTTCTGTTCTTGAAATGACCAAAAAATCGATGCTCTGCCCATTTAAATTGCCATTTTAGAACCAACCTTTCCTAAGGCTATAGAAAAGCAATCATTTCTTTCTTAACTCAGCCAACTTGGTTTGTGAAGTGAATATGTAACTGGTCATTGAGTTTCCATAGCTTATGTATTTAAAGCAGGAAATAGGAAATGACAATGATTCATTGTGTTCTAATTTATTTGAATACTGATCTTTTTTTTCCATTAGGACATGAGGATATGTCCTAATGGCCCAGGCAGCCATGCGTTCCTGAACAAGAATAATTACAAACTATTTAAGTCATTAACACTTAAACCCTGCTTTTACCACCTTCTTGGTTTTTTTGAGCAAATGTTGAAATGGGACAGATTGATTCACATCGAATTAAACGTAACAATTGATAAATAAATTGCAAAAACTGGTGCAAAGCTAGCCCAATCCTTCCTGTTAAATCGTTTAAAAAAGACATGGTTTTAACCATAACATTTCTAAAAGATGAACCTCAAGAATTGTGGTAAACAACTGCACGCATAATTTGTATCTGAGTCATGTTAACAAGATCCGTCCAAACCAGCACTTGGACCAAACCTCACCAAACTACAGTAGAGGAACACTATGATGGAGACTCTAAGGAGGGACGATGAGAATGCAACATTTACACTGAATAGAGCTGCGTTTCGGCAAATTGCTTAGCGGCCTTAATTAACCTGCAGCCGGACGCAGACCGGAATCCAATGAAGGCTCTCATCGTCATCTCTAAACATGATGGCTCACAAGAGTGAAGACATTTTTTACTTCTGATCGGTTGAAAGCTGCAGTACTCCCGATGTCTTGTTGAAGTTCCTCTCTGTGTGCTCCAAAATAGACACTGAGTTTCATATAAAGGCACGGCAAAAGCTGTGTGTAGGCGCCAATGAAAAGTGTACCAATAAACCGAGCAATGTAAGCAATTTCCATCCAAAAATAGACTATGTTTAAAGATGAAAAAGAAATGCTAAGATAAATATATTATTTTGCTTTACTTCGAACTAGATACGGCCAAATTGATGAGAGCAGGAGCACCCCTCTGGTTGCCTGGAGTTTGTTCTGAACGACATAAAGTTGTCGCCCTTATTTTGAAATCAATTACTGCTTGGACCAGGCCCCCCGATCCTCAGACTGGTTTATTGAGTAACACAAACTAAATGAATATCTGGACAGTCTCACCAAGAAAAACAGATATGGACGGAGCGCTGAACCCAAAACAATGAAAGGGGGGTAAAGGAAGGGAGTCAATGAAATGATTCAGCAGAACGTGATGGGTCATGCTAGGGATAACTAGAGGGTTTTTGTCTGTAGATTCAATCTTTTATTCTTCCAGAATCATCTAACTTCACTACAAACTTTGAAACGTCACTGTCAACCCTGATGCAGCAAAACCCCAAACTAGAATAACCTAATAGATATAGCCAGTCCAAGGGGGTGTCTAACTGAGTACTGGGCATGATTTAAATATTGTAGACTCACTCGTTTAGAGCTTGTTTTATTTTAGACGGGCCAATGCTTGGTCGAAGTTGAAAGATTGTTAATAATCAACCATTAAAGTTCAGGCATGTAAATGTGTAGTGAGGGGAAGGATTACATATTTTGCACATTCACTTTACCACGGCTGAGCTAATACTGAGGGCAGAGGGTTCTGTGCAGTTGTAACGAGTGTCGGAAGATGAAATGATATTTCATTTTTTACAAGGGCATGATTGTAATTTATTCTACTATATATTAAATTATTTTCACTGTAGTACCTGGGATATCGCTTGAGATAGATCTTGCTCTCAAAATGTGTATTTGAATTCGAACCTATTTGAATAGTCAATTAAAGTATCCTACATGTTAGCCAGATTAGATTGGTTCATTTTGATTCATATTTTTATTCACAGCATTGTTATTTACAGCATCACATTAACATTAGAACAAATTAAACTTAAAGGGCTTGGGGGTGGGGGGGGGGGGGGGGGGGGGCTCAGTAGGTGTACGTGTGGGGCGGTCAGTAAAGCGAGAAGAACGAAGTGCTCATGACACCTTCTGGTGAATTTAGTGGCTTTTGGAGCTATTGCTCCATTATTTTATTGGAAAATAGTTGGCAACACTTCAGACCACACCACTACAACATGGTTATCTAGCAGTGGTTACCCACCTTTGACTTTAAGTGTGCCACTTAATTGTCGTCAAGGCCTTTTGCAGACCACCTCAAATGCAAATAGTAAAATAAAAATATAAAAATATATTCAGTGGCTGAGCAGTGCCAGCGCCCCCTTTCATATGCAATTATTACCGCAAGAAGGCCATGGCCAGTGGGAAACAGTTGGGGAAAAAAGTCAGTGATGCTGCTTATGCTCTGGGTGTGTTTATTTAACACAAATGAACCTAAAACATCAATGGAAAACATTATGAAATGCAAAAAAAGACACTAGTCAAAAAATAACAAGCCATAATACCACAATATTTATAATATATATTTATTTTCAATTATGTTTGTAAATGTTACTATTTCAAGAATAAAATCACACGTTTCACCTTCAGGTTGAAGAACACTGATCTACAGTATTTCCAAAATGGAGTTTAAAGTTGACAGCTTATAACACCAGCTGTGAGTGTGATTAGCTATTACAAGGCGTTTTGAAAATCTGCCTCTACTGACATCCCAAGTGGGCGTGTCCACATAGATGTATAACAGATAGATGAGCAACATTTGCTACATTCCACTGGGTAGGCTGCTAGACTGATCTGTCCTGCACACATCTAGGTGGACACGCCCACTTGTGATGTAAGAAGAGGCTGACTTTCTAAACAGCTTGTAATGGCAAATCACACTCACACCTGGTGGTATAATATGTCACCTTTAATGTCTGTCTTTGAGATATATAGTAATATACCTTTTGACATATTCATGACAAGATATTTAGTAGGTTTGTAGTGGCTACATCCCTCTGTGATATTGTATGGTTATTTTACATCTTAGATCCTTGCCTTCAATTTGAGATTGTTTGCACACAACATAATTATAGGCAAAGTAGTCTTCAGCTGCATCACATTGCTTTGATTGGGATTGTATTGAGTCACATAGTAGGAATGGTGGATGACCGTTTGGCAAAAGTTGGAAACCTTCCCAGTGTCAAATCACAGTTGGACTGACATCTTTGAATTGAATAACTTTTGTGGATCTGTGAAAAGATATAACAGAAACAACTATAACCTCGACCACTTGTAATTCAGAGCTATAACGTTAAAACAAAAAATATAAAAGTATAAAAAAGTATAAAAGGACATTGCAATAATATGTAATATCTTATTTCTATCTTATTTTAAAATACAAAGTGGGAAAAGTAAAATATTCTGCAGTGTCTCATTGCTGTCTTTGCTGGCTGAGCTGACCTTGGTTCTTCCACATCTTCGATGAACTCTGGCATGCGGGTGTTTTGTGTTTCCGGGAGCTTCGACGCCACCAAGCCGGCCACCACCGCCACGGCGCCGTAAATTACTTGAGGGAGGAGACGCCACACGTCGTCCAACAGGATGATGAGGGGGGCGATGGATACGCCCAGGCGGGCCACAAACGACGTGTAGCCTATGCCGTTCTGCCTGAAAAGCAGGCGCGTCTCATCAGCCAATCCGCTCGCTGAAATGGCGACAAAAGAGCTGGTGACCGGTTTTGTTGACTTACCGTACAACTGTGGGGTAGAACTCGGCTGTGAAGAGGAACATGATTGTAAACGCGGCTTCCGCCAGGCCTTTCCCGCAGACGGCAACAACAGTGCGAATAATCCATAGATCTGTGTAGAAGACATTATTAGATTATAGACTTATTTTTAAACACACAGGCCATCTTCCATTGTTGAGTAATGTATTTTGTGACTAGTATATCTAATGTTTTACCATTTGGAACAAATATATTGATGAAAATACAGACTCCGGTTAGAATTATGGCAGCCATCTGACAGGGCCGCCTGCCCACAACGTTCAGGGAGAAGTAGACGATCAGCTTCCCTGGGAGTTCGGTGCAGGAGAAGACTAATTGTGTAAGGTGCGGGTTCAGACCAAACCCGGTCACATTCAAACTGATTCCATAATATGTGAATGCAACGCCAAACCTGAAAGTAAATGAAAATAATGGAGAATTAATTTGTATTGATGCCGGCTTTCTCACTGAATATAAAAATAAAGTGGGTACATTTTTTAAAATATTTAATTTGAGTCTTGACGCATGTCTAGATGTATGTATCACCCTTGAACCTCAACATTCAAGCCCAGTGTGTTGGGACCATACCATAGTACACCGGAGCAGATAACCAGTTTTCTCATATTGGGCGTTTTCACAAGATCCAATATCGTATACTTTTTCATTTCATTCTCAATCCCTGCAGACTCCAACAGAGACTGTGAATAAGTGAACAGAAATCCATTGTAATGCTGGCCAAAACCACTGAAAGAACATCAGGGTACAGAGTACAGAAATTGCAGAGTTTATGATCAATGAAATAGGTGGAATCTAATCTAACATTACCTTCGGTGTGACATCAGCTACACAATTAACTCTGTTGTTTATCTTGGCGCATTTCATAATGTAGTAGTGGGCCTCTTCTGCCCTTCCATTGGCCAGAAGCCATCTTGCAGACTCTGGAATCCACCTGTCGCAACAAGCCACACGTCATTCAGCCACACAGACTATAATCACACTATTTACTATTTAATCATTTAGCCAAAGCTTTAATTCAAATAACCTCTCACCTTAGGGTTCAAAACCAGTTCCCTGGAAGTGAAAACACCCCAACAACTACATGATCCGAATATTGTAGTAACATTTTCACTAATATGTTGATCAGAAGAGGACCAATCTTGTTGGGATAGCAGTATAGACAGTATAGCATACCCCTATAGTAGTCCAGGATACAGAACTAAGGAACACGTGGATAAATACTCCTTATCATTAGGTTAGGTGGCTCAAGCCACTTGTTCCCTAACGCTCTCTTTTGCTCTCTTGTGATCGGTCAAGAATCTACACGGCTCATGGATACTGAAGTAGGTAATCATATCAATCAATATTAAATGAATAGTAATTAAGGTAAAGCATTAATTTGTGTAACAGTAATCCAATAAACTCTTCCCTCGTCAATGATCATGAACCTACGGGACTTGGTTTTACCGTGTGGGGGATAACTTCGGGTCAATAGGATTGGAACAACATCGCCATAAAGCATAATCCAGGTCTATGCTTTATGTCATTCCCAAAAAATGGGATGGCGTGAATTCTATTATTAAAAGCAACTCACCACCAGGTGATTACTGACAGGATGAGAGGGGAGGTCACAGCCACAATGAGGACCCTCCACTCGTTGATAAAGTATGCAACTCCACACAGAATCATGCTGCCTATCGTCCAATCAATGCTACCGATCACCCCCGCGAACGTCCTGTTCTCCACGCCACACCATTCCACATCTGCAGAAGGAGAAGAAACACAGCAGCCCGGTCAACAGAACCATGCATTGGAGAAACCATGCATCAAATATGGATATCCATGTTTCATCCCTTGTAGAAATGAAAAAAGAGGGACATAATTGTACACTGTAATACTTACCAATGAATCATTGATAACTGAAGAGTTTTTATGGAGATCCGAAAGCAACACTCACTCAGAACAACAGATATGATGCTGATCCCGGCTATGGCCACTCCTGTGAGGAATCTCATGATGACGAACATCAAGTAAGTCCTGGAGAACGAGCTTACCATCGCAAAAAACATGGTGGCCAAGTAGGACACCAGCAGCATCCTCCTGCGGCCAAATCTGATCCACACCACTCCGTGAAAATCACATTCATCTAAACCACATGTAGTGTATATAATGGGCTTACAAATGTCAGTTGGTGACTGAGCATTTATTAATTACTGGATTAAAGTACACTCGTACAATTTTATTAATTTGTAAGTAAGGTTATTAATGTGTTTAAATCATTCATTACATTTGCCGTGAGGAAATAATCAATGGGACAAAGCAATAAAGCATACATAAGAAACACTTACTAATCATGATTTAATCCATTTGCATAGAGGACCACAGAAATTAAGTTAAAACACACCCATACACATACACTACTTTGTACATTCTACAGAGGACTCACAGGTCATCTCATAAACAGCATATGTGGCCCCCAAGTTTGGAGCTGTGAACACAGAGCCTGAGTCTGAGTGGTTACCGGTCGCTGAGGAAGCCGAAGGTGGGGGCGCCAAACATCACTCCGATGAAGAATATGGTGGCGGTGGCTTTGTCCAAACCCTTCCTGCTGCACACCAGATCCCACTGAGGAGACCCAGTGAACACAACACAGAGTTACCTAAAACACACACTGACCTTTTTATTACTTTAGCATCATGTTGGGAAGATCACCTTGTTAAGTATAGATGTATTTAAAAATGTAAAGTGCATACATCCTTAGGACGGCCTTACTAGTAACCCTGGCGTTCAGACACTAACACACACACACACACACACACACACGCACACACACACACACACTGACCTCGGTGACCAGGGTGGTCTGGAAGGTGCTATTGTCGTACACCCATCCACTCGGGCATGGAACGGTGGGGATGTGGTCGGTAACGTTGGAGGGGGACAGTAGCAGCTGGTACTGCGGTTCTGAATACATGCCACAGGTCTCCAGCTTCCCGTCCCCCCTCACGGGCACCCCAACCGCCAGCCTCTGTTCCTGGGTCAGGTTCCCTAAGAGCCCGCCGTCCTCCAGGGAGCTGAGGTCACAGTGGTGGGTCGGAACCACAGCGATGAAGTTGTTCATGAGGAAGTGACAGGGCAAGGTGATCCGCGATATCCCCTGGACCAACATCAGAGCGATTTGAAATTTCCCAAATCCATTGATTTTCGAGAGTACTTTGTCGAACTTCATGTTGTTCTCACAGCTCCAGGTGGCGGTGGTTGTTATTGAGCTCTTAGCAGTGACTGAGGACTATGTACTGTTCACCACTACAGTGTTGGACCTGTAGCCATGGATTAGCTGTAAAGACGCGAGTTAGATTTCATCAAGACACACATTCACTCAACTTGTCTCTAAGTTAACCATTAAGGGTTATCTGGTCATAACCATCACACCAACACACTAACCTCGATCCAATAGTAGTAGCTCTTGGTAGGCTGTAAGAAGAGACTGTGATCCATACAGTCTCAGCAGATGGTGTCCCAAAATAACACAAAATATTTTAGGTTGTTATATAGTTGTTAATGTATGGCTGCATGGTTAGGGTACAATCGCTTAGTTACACTGTCTTTTATTTACTGCCTCTCCTCCATCTGCAAACCAGGGTTCTGGGTCCAATCCCATCTAATCATTGACTGTCCTCCGGAGTTCACTGTTCACAGCTCCTTTTAATTGTATTCTTCCATTCCAACGTGAGAGTGACAACAAACACATATTGGAGGACCTGCTTTACACACTTTTACAAAAGAGCGATTTAAACTCATCACTGTGGAACCACACTGGTTCAACCATGTTCCCCACAACCACGACTATATCAAAATAACTGTGAAAGAAGGACTAAAGAAGACGGACTTGACCAACATGAGCAGGCTACACAGTCTACTGTGTTTATGATGTACCAGTGTGCGTCCGGATAGTGTAGAATCTGCATTACACCGCAGTCGAACGGTTCTGGCCTCTTGCTCTGCATCCTTGAGCAAGATGTCTCTCCATGCTCCCTTTTATAAAATTTACTGTCAGACTGGATCAAACTGTATTCTATTATCTTAGTACGCCTGGTATGCATACTAAGCATACTAAGATTACCAACCATTATGGTTGATTATTTATAAAACTAGGAACACAATGTATGCTTAGTATGATGCATTCTAGGCATATTTTGCCTCTGCGACTTGCCAAGGGAGATCAGTGGGGGTTGGGCGGTCATTTTATCAGGGTGGCCGTGGCCCCCCTCTGGCCACCCCTTTGGGACACAGGTACAGTGTCGTGGAAATTATCCAATAGTGAGAACCGGTTTGTTCACTTTATTTGATTTTTTTCACTACATGTCCCTTTTCTATCGTCTTGCGACCCGTCAATAGTTAACAGGCTGTGAGGATGTACTTCACTAGCCTTATAGAAATACTTCAGTGGTTAACTTCTGAGAAAGATGTGTCCAGTGTGTTCATATACTCTTGTGATTCTAAAGCAATTATTTTGTTAAAGATGAACTACTCCATCAATATAATAAGACATAATGGGAATACTTCCATTACAGACCAATTAACAGAAATGGCAAATGCAGAAGCCCTTGTTTTGGGCTCTTCCATACATGAGCGACCCCGGCCCTTACAAGGAGCAGTTGGGCCCCTCTCAAACTGAGCCCAGCGGTTCCACCCGGAACGAGGGTCCCTTCATGAGAAAGGCATAGGGCGTTACGTGGCGCTGGAGGTACCAGAAACAGACCGACCAGAGCAGCGCTGGTCCTCAGACATTGTTAGGAGCAGGTACCGGATCGGTTGGGAAACCAAAGACTTGTTTTCACTGCACGTCAACACTTCCATGAAGGTAAGATGGATGCCGTTTGTCTATCCACTTTCAAGACTTTACGCTTAGAATCAAAGGGACTTTTTCGGACGAATTTCACCGCTGCATCATATTGGGTGAACCCTGCGGTGGGACATTGAGACCTCAGGATACTAGGTACTGCTTGTTAATATAAGTAGTCAGTTCATTGAATAGAATTAAACTAATACTGTACTAGCACAATCAGCAGAATCTATACCAGATTTTTGTACTGATTGATTTTTTTGTGCTTTGTGATGATATATAGATATTTTTTCATGTGAGGAACGTCAATAGGTCTACTAAGATGGAAGATACGCTATGCTGAAAGTAAAGTCAATTGATTTGATTATTGGACTGCTGTTAGTAACTGCAAATTAATGTTCAAATAAATGTGATGTGGTCTTGTCGTAGCTTGTTAATTGATGAATTAAGGAAATGTACATGTAAAGGTAATAAGTTACCATTGGACAACAATAAGATACAAATAAATTGTCATAGAGACAGAGAGGGGAAGAGAGAGAAAAATCTATATGTTGTTTCCTTTTAGTAATCTAAAGCTGTGTTTCCTGTTTCTTGTATAATATCAAGCCACCCTACCTTTCTCTGTGCCATCTTAATGTTAACCTTTGTGCTTGGGGTAGCCAACCTACCTTCCTCAATGTCATCAAAATGTTAACCTTTATACTTCGGGTTGCCCCCCTACCTTCCTCAGTGTCAAAGTCAAAGTAAAGTCAGCTTTATAGTCAATTCCAAAATATGTGCACGACAAATAGAGGAATCGGAATTGTGTTTGTCTCTGACCCACGGTGCAATAAGGAGAAAAGGATCAAATGTGGTAAAATAAAATAAAAAAACATATTTACAATAAATAAATATATAATCAAATTCTAAATACTGCAAAGTAATTCTGAATAGTGCAAAAGTAAGGCGAAACAAAACGGTATATATAAAATAAAGTTTAAAAAGTAAATGGATTGAACTGTTTAATATGAGGAACATTATGGGTTCGAAGTCCAGGGTTCTTGGGGGCAAATGGAAGGGGGTTTCAGAGTCCAGAGTTCGTGGGGCCAGAGGGGAGGGAAGGGAGAGAGGGGAGAGAGTTGAGCTGTCATCTAATGTTAACCTTTGTGGTCGGGTAAACCGGTCACAAGGGAGAAGGCATTCCCTTATGCATTCTTCTAACCCTAACCCTAGCAAGAGGGAGAGAGAGTGAGAGAGAGAGAGAGAGAGAGAGAGAGAGAGAGAGAGAGAGAGAGAGAGAGAGAGAGAGAGAGAGAGAGAGAAACAGAGTAAGAAAGAGAGAGAGAGAGAGAGAGAGAGAGAGAAACAGTAAGAGAGAGAGAGAGAGAGAAACTGAGTAAGAGAGAGACAGTAACAGCGACATAACCTTTCAAATTCCCTCAAAGGTTAGAAGGTTATGACCTTGACCAAAAAAAGCTCTCCCACTCCTAACTCCGACTCCCAGTTTCCATAGTGATGAATCAAAACAGGCATCAGGTATTACCTGACTAGGAAGGGTAGGTCCCCCTCGGGGAAGTCCTCCTGGGCTGACCGGACTGAAGTGGGAAGCCTCCGAAGATGAAGCCTCTGTTTTTCAATAACTTTGAGTGCTTAGAGGATTTTTACTGTTTTAGTATATATATATATATAGGTTCTTCACCTGTTTAGTTTAGATCATGTTTGCTTGCTCGACCATTCCAGTATTCCAGCCGGTTTGCTTTCACCATCGTGAATAATTGAATGACTGTATAGGCTCTCTTTTAATAGTATCAGTATTCTTTAGTATAGATTGTATTTGAGTGGGTCTGGGTGATGCTGTATTCTTAACGCGTTCGTAAGGACACGCCGTAGCTCTTTTACATCATTGGATGTAAAACTGTGCTTGTTTTGCCAATCAACCAATCAATCAGGATACAGGTTATCCATTGTATAACTTCTCATTGTCCCTGATCTGACCCAAAGGGACCCCCCTATCACTGCACAGTATCATTTCCTTTAAACACGCTCAGAGGATTTTAATGGTTGGGACTCATGGTTCAAAGAAAGCCTCAGGTGCTGTTCTGGTCGGAAACCAGTGGCCCTCGACGGTTTAAAACACACTGTAGGCCTAGCTGCTTTATTCACATTGAAATATAATAATTGTGAGGAGCTTGTCATATCAATTGTAATTTCCAACAATAATGCTTCTCTTTAACAGAGCAAGGTTCTCCTTGTGCCTGTTCAAAGACTGACCCCATTATACACATATGCCTGTAAAACAAATAAGAAAAAACTAAATACACAATACATCTCATCCTGACAGAAGGTCGTCGTTTGATGTGTGCTACCGTCCTTCTTAACATTCAGTCCTTTAAATGGAGATGTTTTGATGCTTCCAAAATCACAGCGGTGATATATACGAAAATGGTAAGGGCAGCAAATGCTCAGTGTAAACAAAAGCTCGAAAAGAAACACACATACACACACTCAGGCTCCCGTTTCTTTCGCTGGAGCCGGCTATGGAGTGTGGACGTGTAGGCCCTGTGGTTGCCATGCAGGCATACCATTCCATTTAGAGTGATGGAGGTCCAGACCCGACCGCCGAGCCCAGCCAGGCCTGCACTCCCAATTGGGGATCGGAATATCTTCATTGAATCCCATGCTCTACACTTCTGAAATGTCTGCCATTTCTGCGACACCTGCACTGCGACTCCATGATGTTTATGGGTTGATCTTTAAATGATCAATTGTTTTGATCTTTACAGTAGGCCTATACATTGCTTAGTGTGTCATGCTACATGCTTGTTGATCGTATGAAATTCACATTCTGTATTCTGGATTATATTGTATAAATTATTTGGACATACGTCAAAGGGATGCATAAGGGCACTCATTTGTCGAATCGCCAAATTGTTTGTATCTCGTCCAATGTCTCGTAAGCCCTGAAGCCTCCTTCTTTCTCCCAATAAAGGTTATTCAGGGACCATCCAAGACCCTGGGTCGTGCATCTACCCTTTAGAAGAAGGGACCCGATCCCTGCAGACCACCAGAACCACAAGCTCGACCACTTGTCAGGGTCAGAAGGTTCCCTGGAGTCCTATGACGTAGATTACACCAGCGATGAGGAAGACTATCTCTCAGACCCAGAACCCACTCAAAACCTCCACTACCTCCCCGACTGCTCACTGGACCGGTCCTCGGACCCGGACCTGCCTCGGTCTCCTCCAGAACCGGGCGGAGGAAGCCAGGAGGATGACGATTCCTCTGGCGATGCCGGGAGTGACCCACGCCCGGGCGGGTCTCTGGGGCCCGCACCGGGCGTCCCCCCAGGTGCCTGGCTGACCCCGAGCCTCGGCTCTGCGGGGCCTCACCCCGGCTGTAGATCACCCGGCCCCAACTCCTCCTACCCCGCCTCACTCTCCCCCTGGGTGCGGTGACATGACCTTGACCCCAGCCTTGGCCCTGGAGGAACCCCTTGGTAGCCAGCAGCAGGTGGCCCCCTGCCAAACCCCTTCCTGGGGCGAGGGTCCAGGTGGGGGCCAGGTGGCAGGGGGCCGAGGAGCAGGCGGGGGAGGCTGAGTCTTCAGAAGGAGGAGGGGGCAGGGAAGCACCTCCTGCTGCTGTCTCCTCAGGAATTCTGCCCCAGGGTGCTGAGCCGGCAGAGCAGCGCAGCGCTGAGGTGCAGCGGGCAGACCGGCGCAGACCTGATAGCCACTGGAGACGGCAGGCAAGTAAGTAGCGGTCCCCTGACCCTCTCCCTCTCTCTCTCTCTCTCTCTAACGCTTGGTTCTCTTGTGGGGTGAAGGCAGAGGGCGAGCTGCTCCTGGACGGTTAGCTTTTGCCAGATAAAATTATTCAATCATACAATCTTCAATGCAATTTTTTCGAGATTAAATCGCATGCATTTGTCAATTTGTGGATCATCACATGCAGATATTAGGAGTTACAAAGTAACATTTACGTTTGGTGTTTGGTGCTTGTGCAAGTTATTTAAAGTATGCAGCTTGCACAAACTGCACAAACGTACTGTATAAACCATTTGACGCTACATGATAAAAAAAACTGAACTATGAAATACAGCTAGTGTGGTCAGGAGGCAGTATAACTTTTAATCCCCCCTGTGGGACTCCATGGCAGGGTTATTTCTCCCTGGGGTGTGCTGGTGAGAACACGGACCAGAATAACACAGCCAGCCACCCATGATGAGCCTAGCAGAATAGCGTTTGACGGACACGGCCATGTGTTGGCCATGTCACACGATCCCTCTCCGGGCCCCGGAGCTGGGCTGGCCCTGGAACGTCAGCCTGCCCCGTCCCGCCTCCCGGAGCCCCCTCCGGAGCCCCCTGCCCGCTGTAACCCAATATGGGGCTTTTATTAGTGGCCTTGCATCAGCGGGAACGCATAAATACAGAAATGCAATCGTCTATTATTAGTGTTCTTGATGAAGCAAGAACATTAAGGCAGTATTATATGCTGTTATGATTATTATAGTTATTTTTATGATTATTATCGTGATCACTGCTGTTATTATAGTTATTCTTATGATTACTGATATTATTATTATAAATATTCATTATTGCTAATAAATATCAATATTGAAAATAATAAAATGCATCATATTATAGAATTTTTACCTATTTCTTTACCTACCGTTTACCTATTGCTATTGTTTCTACAGGGTTATATTATGTTTATGAGGGTTAGATAATATTATATTATGTATTATCTACGATAATATTTGATAATATTATCCAAGAGTTCCCTACTCTGCTCACTTAACCTTGTTTACTGTGCTTGACTCTTTCTCTTCTTGTCACACTTTGTCCGGTCCCTCTCTATCTCTAACCTCTTTCCTTCTCTCTCTGTCTCTCTCTCTCTATCTAAGGGCCGAGCCTAATTGAGAGGGAATCAGAAAGACGCGTGAAGGAGACCAAATCTAAATGCAAACGCCTCGCCCTCCTCCTCACCAGTGCTCCAAACCCTCAGAGTAAGGGTGTCCTGCTGTTCAAGAAGTGCCGTCAGAGGGTCAGAAGAAACACGCAGGTCAGCTACGGGACCACCTGAAGCCACTTGGACCCTGAGGACCAGGTAGAGGGAGATCCGGGCCACGTTACCCCGAGCGATTCAGAGCCGGAGGAGGACTACTCTCCCCATCACTGAGAGCACGTCGTGTACCCGTTCGGGGCAAAACGGTGAAGACATGGAGGGACTGTCCGGCACCGAGGGCAAAGGGGTCATGATGTTCGCAAGGCGGCGCCAGAGGCTGGAAGAGATGGCTCTGGAGCAGGAGGAGGAGCTGAGGAACAGAGCTCCACCGCCACAGGAACCAGAGCCACCGATCCAACTGCAAACGGAGGAAACGTACATGCAGTCTGCTCACCTAGCCCCGCAGCAGGCCTATGTGGATACAAGTCCCCAGCTAACTCCACAGCAACAGGAAAATATTAAACCGATGACGAACCAAATCCCTGAGCCAAAGCCTTTGGTGCCCAACCGAACGGCCAAGCCCTTCGGGTTTATAAATAGTGGAGGGGCTACCATGCCGTCAAGCGTTAATGCCCCTGTGGCAAAGAAACATGAACTGAAATTCAAGGTACCGGTGCCCGTCAACACCAGCGCACAGGTGTGGTCCCCCACAGGGGACATCATAGCCTCCAGGGATGAACGCATATCGGTCCCGGCCAAAAATGCGGGGAACCTCCCAGGGTCCAATAGGAGAGTCGCCAGTAAACAGGTGTCGTCGGACCATCAGCTGCAGAACCGGGGAGACAGGAAGTCCTACATTGAAACGGAGGAAGATTTCTTCAGTCTGGGCGCTGAGGCATGTAACTTCATGCAACCGATGTCTGTGAAACTGAAGGTCCCCCCTCCGGTGGCGCCCAAGCCCACTGTCAACCAAAACCGGCAAACCTGGTTGAGCCCCCCCTCAGAGCCCTTCAATCCACCAAGAAGTCCAGTGTTGGCACCTTTCTCCAACGCCGCCGGGCCTCAAGGCCAGTCATATGCACCACAGCCGGCCTGGTCCCAGCCTCAACCTACTCCCAACAATGCGCCATTTCAGACCACCGCTAATGCCTGGGCACCAGTGGGTCCATCTGCACAGAATCAACCCCAACCCACCAGGAATAGCTGGAGTGCGCAGCCGACACAGCCTCCTGTGAGTATTAAGGCTGTCAGTCCAGCTGCTAGCCCAGCCTACCCACTCTCATCGTCTTCATGGATTAAGCCCAACAATGTTGCTAACTCTACTGCCTCTTGTCCACAACAACAAAGGCAGCAACCCAAGGGGGCAGGCCCTACTCCCAAGGCTCAGGGTCTGGGCAGGGCCGCTCAGAGTCAGAAGGCCGATGGACAACCTATGATGGGGAAAGGTGCAGAGCTGTTCGCTAGGAGGCAGACCCGAATGGAGAAGTTTGTGGTGGACGGCGAAACGATGGAAGCGAACCGGGCCAGATCGACCTCCCCTGCCCCCTCTCTGCCCAACTCCTGGAGATACTCTTCAAATGTCCGGGCCCCGCCGCCCCTATCCTACAACCCCATCCTCGCTCCTTTCTACCCCCCTGCCGCCACGAAGCAACCCCGATCTACAAGTCCGAATATCAAAGCCAAGACCAAGGACAAGCCCAAACCCAAAAAGCACCTTAGCAGCTTAGAGGTGATGCAGCATCAGCCCTATCAGTTAGACTCTTCACTCTTCAGATACGAAGCAGTCTCTGAGAAACAGAGTCAAAGCCCAATACCATCACCAGCACCTGAGAATAACCGAGTCCCTAAACCTAGAAAACCCAGATCTGCCCCTTCTCACTCTCTTAGAAATAAGGCCCAAATTAAGCCCAATGCCCCTTCTGGTTCTCCCTCAGGAATGGTAAGTTCCCCAAACCCTCCTAATCTCCAGCACACCTCTTCAGCTGAGCCTCGCTCGCCTGTCAAACAGCTGGATGCCAAGCCCATGGCCACATTTGCTGTCCCCCAGCACAAATACCAAAAGCCGGCTTCAAGCAGCCAATCCCTGAGCACGCCCAATCAGCAAGCTGCTGTCGCTTCCTGCTTAGCCCTTTTCTCTCCTGCGTCGCTCATCGCTCGAGGTGCGCGACAAATGGCTCCCAAGCCGACCTTTTCGGCCAAGAAGCCGGTGCTTAACAAGCAGTGGCGGCAAGTTGCAGTTCAACTGTAGTCTCAGTACATTGGGTTATTCTGTACCAGTATGGCAGAAAAAAAAAAAGTAGCTTAACATTCTACGTTTGCACCTTAATGACATGGCATCTCAGATTTTAAATGTCTGTTTTTCAGGGAAACAGATTTTGTTTTAGCTTTGCCAAAATGTTTGCTACTCCTAAACACTGTAAAAAAGAAAGAAAGGAGGAGTTGTCTCCTGAGCAGTTTGGACATTGTAGTGCTTTACCTACCGCTACAACTCAGCCAAACCTAGTGGTGTAGGTGGGTCAGGGTTATCATCAGGAATAAATATGAAGAAGATGAATTTGCTTCATCAGCAAAGTCTAACTTGAGTGGTGTGTCGGAGCTGCTCAAAATAAATAAGGCTTGCATATGGCTTAGCACTCTCACGATGTGCTCATGTGCACTCAATACATGTGCCCTAGCGATCTGTACCATATTTTAGATTTTGTTCCAACATAAATAACATCTAAATGTCACGAATGTTGCGTGAAATATATAGTCTAGGGCCATAAAGGCTGTGAGTAGGACTTCTTGGCTCCAGGATTAGATCAAGTGAAACCAATAATCCATGGTATCATTTATGATCATAGTTATACTGTAGTCAATTACTGTGATGGGGAATGTGTACGCACTTCTTTTGGGGATGCATATGATTGCAATTCTTCAGTCTCATTCCAAACTTGAATGGTGCAATCAAAGCTTAAAGCGTTGTATGATCAATATTATTATTATTATAGTATACTCATAGTTACTTGTGAACACCAACACAAACAACTTTAACTGTTGATATGTGGATTTTTATGTCATAGTCGTTTTAGTCGTACAACTGTCAGTGTATGAAACCGCACATTTGTCATCTCTAGCCTTGGTGGTAAACTTGAGCTCATTAGCACTGCTATTGAGCATTGAGATTTTCCAAATCGTAGACTCTCCTTCTCATTTCTCCCTATTTACATCTTTCTGCCACCATCATTTTCTGCACTTCTTGTTCTGCACAAGCTATTAAAATCTCTTTGGCCTCTGTCTGTGTGTTTTCTGTGTCTTATAAAGCTCTCTTTTCATGCGTCTCTTTTCCACCTGAACTTCTTGGTTCTCTGAATTCATTCGTATTTCCGCAGTTTTTTCCTCCTGTCTTGCAGGAGTTAGCCACAGTTTTCATGTCTTCCAGTGACATCCGTTACAGAGGTCCACAGATGGAAACTTTCTTCAGTAACTTAGTAACAGAAATTGGAACCAAGGGTATAAATATCGTTGCTTTGGCTGACATTATCTCTCACCCTGTATGATGTTGTCGTGTTTTGTGACTTCACTCCTCAGCAAGTCCATCAGGTCGTGATCTTTGGAATTATCATGTTGAGTTCGGAACTATAAAGTATTGAAACCTTATTTGTTAACTGAAAAGGGAATTGATACCTTTTGTCTTTTCTGTAAGGTGAATAGACACAATATTGGCCGCAGGATATAGAGGCTGATCAACTCCCAGCTGGAAGGTTCTGGGTTCGATCCCTGATATCCGCAGTCTATCCGTCTTCATCTTTGAGCAAGATGTCCTAACCTGCTCCTTAATGAAATGTCTCTAAATTAAATGTAGCTTGCTTTGAACAAAAACTGGTAAATATATATTTCCATACAAATTAATTCATTTTTTTAAAATGCCACCAAATCTCTCGGATTACTCTCCCATTTTCTATATGTTTTAAAATGCTCCACATCCGATTTTAGACATTTTAAGAGATGACATGCCATCATGTAAAGTAAAAGATCAAAATTTGAGAAACAATAGATTAGAACTTATATACCTTAGAACAAGAGACCTGACACCTTGTTAATTTAACCTTGTTTTTTAACAAGGTCAGCCTTCTAACCTATTTACTAGGTTAGAAACCATGGTTACTATAGGTTCTCAGAGCCATCTTCATGCTCTTCCCTGCAGACACACGGGTACAGACACCCTGCAACCTGTCAACAGGCCAGACGGTGGCAGCAAAGCCTTCCACACAAACCGCCGCAAGGGCAACAACCAAACATCCACCTTTGTTTATTTTAATCTCCAGGCATACGG
Source organism: Gadus chalcogrammus (assembly GCF_026213295.1). NCBI lineage: Eukaryota > Metazoa > Chordata > Actinopteri > Gadiformes > Gadidae > Gadus > Gadus chalcogrammus. The sequence continues at coordinate 10,040,964 of NC_079414.1, read as the reverse complement.
CCGGAGCTACTCCATGACGCTCCCCGCCCGGCTGCGGCCCCTCCACTCTCCAACGACCCCGCCCTTCTTTGGGGGGCCGCCCAGGTTCCATGCCTCTCTCAGGCTGCCTCCGCAGAGGCAGGCCTCCTGGCAGGACGGGCCCGTGAAGGCCCCTACGCCCTGGGAGGCAGCGTGCCGCAGCCCCCTGGGCTCCGTGGACGAGGCCTTCTTCAAGAGCATCCCAGACCCCGTGGCCCCCGGCCTCAGGGCCGGGGGCCACCGCCGCTCTCTGCCGGAGCCCCCGGCCGACTGGACCCACCGGGTGGCCCTGGAGGTCCCCTGCTCCCCGGGGCCCAAGGGGGCCTACTTCCGCCCGCCCGCGGCCCAGGCTTCGCCCCCCTTCTGCGGCCCCCCCTTCAAACGAGGAAGTCGCCTCTCGGGCGGAGGCCGGATCTTTCTGGGCTTTATGGAGTCCCACTGATTCCAGGGGACAACTCATGCCCGATTTCCTGATATATATTATATATTAGTTATGTCTTATGCAATTTTACAGATGAAGTAATGACACAATATTAATTCCACTTAAGACCACAGCCCTTTGCTTAGCACAGATAGAGTAGGAACAATATATTGGTCACCAAGGAGTGTGCTTTAGGAAAACACATCATCATTTCCCTTTTGATGTATTTTGTACAACTAAACAACTTGACCTGCACCCTTGTCGTCAAAGTTGGTGCAGGTTTGGAAATTGGAACGGTGTTATACTGTATTTGATCGTCGATAACCCGCAGTTATCCAGGGTGGAATCCACAAATGAATCTGAATTGCTGGTTTTCTAACTTGTCAGTTAGAAAACCACGGAGTAGCAATGTTTCAAAGCGATGGCAGAGTAAGTAGAGTGCATTTATAGGAATGTGTTACAGATGTTGAGAGAATAAGTAAAAATAGATTAAACCTTTGTAGACTACAGGGTCCATAGTACCATACACGTTATTAATATAATCATATTAACCTTGATTTTACATCAGTTAATATGATTGTATTAATATATTATACATATTAATACAATCATATTAACTGATGTTATATTAAGGTAGTTACACAGAGCTTGTATTTCAAATGTCTAAACGCTAGTAATGTAAATCTGTGGGTCAAATTGAATCAGTACTTTAATTCAAATAGACTGTGAGACTATAAGGAAACGTTTATAAAACATATGTCATTGCGGTATTGCTGTGTGTCACATTTGTTATTAAGAGGATGAACTTTGCAGATGTAACTAATGGTGGGCTATGTGGAGGCACTGTGTGTGACACTGAATTCACAGCACAGAACTATGGCCCTCTGGTTTATGTTTAGGGTTAGTTCTCAAATGGACCTCACACACCACACGGGATTATTGTTTAATCTCACTCAGCAGAATGTAATCTCACACTTTTGAAACACAGTGAAGTTTCTAAAGGTTTTAAAAAAGAGGGCTGACGCGATGCAGCACAACGCTTGATGATAACTTTATGCTCTGTAAGGTGACCTTGGGTGCCTTGAAAGGCGCCTCTAAATTAAATGTATTATTATTATTATTAACGCTGTGTTGCTGTCTTGTACTTCATCATATGTCATTATGAATGAACAGTGTTGAACAGCATTTTGCAGTGAGTATTACAACATCCATTATGTTATTTGCGCTAACTACATTGGAAAGTACTTAGTGACAGTTGGTGTGTTCGAATTGGATGTAGTACACACTAGCAGGGCACATGATTTTTGAGATAACACCAATAAAACATTGTTTTATTTAACCTTGACTATAGAGCGTGTTTCTACCTGAATCAGGATATCCTCTGTCAACAGTGAGGTTGGCTGTGAGGATGTTAGAAGTGTCTTATTCGGCACCTTGGAGTAGACAGAGGTTGTTTCTGGACCTGAACACCAAGAGCAACAATCTTCCTGTAGGCATCCTTGAACAAGATGACGAACCCCTACCTTCTACTTAACAACCTGTCTCTGTATTGTCTAACACCTTCTCCTCAACGGCCCGTCTCTTTACTGTCTAACCCCTATATGCTCCTAAATACCTTGTCTCTGTACTGTCTTCTAACCCCTACCACTTCTTAATGACCTGTCTCTACTGTCTCACCTCTACCTGCTTCTTAATGACTTGTCTCTGCACTGTCTCACCTCTATCTGCTCCTTAACGACTTGTCTCTGTACTATTTAACCCCTACCAGCCTCTTAATGACTCATCTCTGTACTGTCTCACCCACCTGCTCCTTAAGGACCTCTCTCTGTACTGTCTCACCCACCTGCTCCTTAAGGACCTCTCTCTGTACTGTCTCACCTCTACCTGCTCCTTAATGAACTGTCTCCCCTCTACCTGCTCCTTAATGACTTGTCTCTGCACTGTCTCCCCTCTACCTGCTCCTTAATGAACTGTCTCTGTACTGTCTCACCTCTACCTGCTCCTTAATGAACTGTCTCTGTACTGTCTCACCTCTACCTGCTCCTTAATGAACTGTCTCTGTACTGTCTCACCTCTACCTGCTCCTTAATGAACTGTCTCTGTACTGTCTCACCTCTACCTGCTCCTTAATGAACTGTCTCTGTACTGTCTCACCCACCTGCTCCTTAATGAACTGTCTCTGTATTGTCTCCCCTCTACCTGCTCCTTAATGAACTGTCTCTGTACTGTCTCCCCTCTACCTGCTCCTTAATGAACTGTCTCTGTACTGTCTCCCCTCTACCTGCTCCTTAATGAACTGTCTCTGTACTGTCTCCCCTCTACCTGCTCCTTAATGAACTGTCTCTGTACTGTCTCCCCTCTACCTGCTCCTTAATGATATGGATCTAAAGTAACTCACTTCAACCTTTGACGGTGCTGAACAATTTGCCTTGGTTTAAACGATTTCTAAACCACTTGTTCTAAACGACTGGTGCTCAGTGACTAAACGTTAGTAAATAGTGGAAGGCAAGTCTCCCAAAGAGTGCCATGGTGCAGAGGCATTACTATTATTCCTGCTCTGTCCTCTCACCCCCCCCCCCCCCGCCCCCCTGGTAACTATACTTGTCTCACAGCGTTTGTGAGTGGTTTTGAGTGTTTGGCAGTTTAAATTTAGCCTATTGATGTAAGCTGCATTCCAGTGACAACAGACACAGAGACACCCGCAGCCGCTTGCCTTCAGTCTCCCCCAGTGTGAAGATCAGGGAAGATCACGGTACCTATGGTGACCCCTGAGTCCTATCGTCTCTCCTCCAGGAACTAGTCAGCACCCCAGGGACTCCCTCAAAGGTATGTGGGCCTTTGGAAGAATGCTCGGTGAATGTGTGTGATTTGGGTGTTTTTTGGTTTTCAGGTTTTGAAAACTTTGGCTTATCTATAAACTGCAGTATCAATACGGTCGTTCATCTGTTGATTATTAAGGACGATAGACGCACATGTTTAAATTAATATGGATATTTTTTTTGTTTAGCTATTAACACAAGGATTTTTAATCTCGGAAAGGTTTCATGTTTTAATAACTGGACTAAATATAAACGCTTAAATCCCTGTTTGGCATCACGTTGCAAGGTCATGAGATTGGATGACAGATCACTGTATGATTCAGTTTAATTTATATGTGAATATAAAAATATATACACATTTATGCAAATTATAATGATTTATCATAAGTTTGGCTGATTGTTAAAATAACAAATAGGATACATAAGTTTATATATTTTAACAGCTTCTAGATTTTATTAGGTTATTAATAGCAATCTCTACAGCATGCATCGTTTGAAGCTAAATAAATTCATAATGCATAGTAATTGTAGGACTAATTAGAAAATGATTAATGAAACTATTTGGATAAATGATAAATACGTACTCAATGTATCATCATACAGGCATCCTTTTAATTATCTTGAAGAGAAAGACCATGGATATGAGAATAGATGGCATATTTATTTAGTATAATTTATGCTTGGAAACGCTATTAAATCTTTCTTTAAACTGAAGGGAGTTCTTGTGAGGAGTGACTTGTGTTGGATTACATAGCCAGACCATGAAAGCGAGACAGGGATCCATTTATTCACTTCAGATAAGCCCTCAAATCCCCAGTGGGCTATATAGGCTAAAGGCCTGCATTAAAGCTTCTTCAATTACCACCAGTTTCTGTAACATTAATTTAACCTTTAATACTTTAGCCAACATTCAATCCCTTGCGGACATAAACACATATCCTAAGCAGTGTATATTTTGATTTAAATGCAGTCCTAAAAAATGTGTTTTTATTCAGTTGGGTAGAACAGCAAAAAGAGCCAGCTGTGATTTGTTGTTCCTCCAGCGCTCCCTGTCAGGGCCTTCCTCCTGAAGCAACCATGTCTCAGTTCTGCACCATGCCGGCGGGGGAGAGGAAGAGCAATGCAGCCGCTATCTGCCGAGAGGTCCATGGGACCAACGGTAGGATTGAAGGGTCTGCTTGGCCCTCAGACAAAGTAGACGCACTGAAACACAATGGCGCACAGAGCGGCTGCTTTATCTTCAGTTGACAGCTATGTCAGAAGCTATTCTCCTGCGAGGCCTTGAATAAGCTAATGGGATAGTTTAACTACCTATCCTTTTGTCGTTGTCCTTTTTGGAGGGGCTATTTCGGGTGGGTGGGGTTAGGGAGGGGGGGGGGGGGGGGGGTTGGGGACTGTGGACAAACTGGGGGGTGGTTGTTTGGCTAGGCTAAAGGTCCTCGACAGCTGTGGTGCATTCCCTGTACAGTGGGAGCGAGAGCATCCTGTTCGAGCTAGGCGGGGTCTCAAGTGCAATGACGGACGCGTTTCCACTGCTGGGTTCAATGCGAAATGTTAGGGATGTCAAGTCCATGGGGTCATGTCCACCGATATACGGGCTGATGGCTGGACAAGGAGCTGGACTGCTTATTTCAAGCAGTAGGGCCTATTTTAAAAGTATGCTCTATTTGGTGTTTCAAGGTATCCTATACACTCTGTTCTGATCAAATGTAGCAACAAACAAAACACAAACGGAAAGGTGATCTATTTTTAGATAATAATTTATTCTGAAATAATTACTGGCTTGCATGTCATCCATAATTCACGGTCTCAGTGACAATTCCGATGACAAAAACAGCACATAAACCAGGGAGTGCTACAGTGAGCGCACACACAAAAAATATGGGCAGGATACTGGTCAGGGCAATGGAGTCGGAATGGGTAGGGATTTCTGGGTTTGAACCCCCATGTCCGCAGTCTGACCTGTAGCCATCATAGAGCAAGACTCATGCCATTGGAATAGTAAGCAGTACACAGTGCTTGTTGTGTTCCTGGAGGCCTGGCCATCGACCTGGGGAAGAAGCTGAGCACCCCGCAGGACATCATGCTGGAGGAGCTGTCGCTGATGTCCAACCGCGGCTCACGCCTCTTCAAGATGCGCCAGCGCCGCTCCGACAAGTACACGTTTGAGAGCATCCAAAACGAGGCCAACATGTTCCATGTGAGTAGAGCCCTGGTGATGCCTTTACCAATAATAGCTCAAACGTAAATAATGCTAATATCTCAGTGTGTTCCATGTTAGTAGTACATAGGTAATGTTCCCATTTATAATAACAGCAACAACATTAAGGACAACAAACAGCTTTCCAAATTCTCCATTTATATTAATACAGTTCATCTGATCTTTACATTAATAGTTATATCACAGTTGATCATAACAACAATGTCAATATCATTGGATTAATATGATTGAATTGCCCCTTTATTGATATAGTACCCTTCAATGCAGGACACAAAATGCTTGATAATACAAGTTGGATGTAGCAAGGATAAAATGAGCACAGTTTATGGTGTGAATGACATTAACACAAAATAGGGGTTAGCCTCTTTTGACATCAATGAAATCAGGTGAATGAAGAAACAGTGTAAGCGAAGGACTTCGCAATCCTCAGTAGAAAGACTTGGATGTGATGATGTGAGGCATTAGAGATGTTGATCTGAAACCTTCAGCACACACAGGAACGTTAGAAGGCATTAGCCTGAGTGGCCCCTCAGGTATGTCGTTACGTGGGCAGTCCCCCTCCTATCGATGTGTTTAATGTACACGTGCCTGAGCAGGTGCACACCAGAGATCCGTACACCCGTCATCTTGTGTTTGCCGTGTGAACTCTCTTGTTTCAATACTTGTGTGCACGTAAGTTGTGTGAAAAGAAAAAGGAAAACATGTCTATTTGCAAGTAGTTATGCTCTCTCGCATGGTTCATTGTCTCTTCCGCAGAATGACCCTTTAACTCAGAATGCTGAAATCAATGTAGATGGAGAACACACATCTTTCACTACCGAAGATGCTGCTAATGCCAATAGCATTGCAACAGGTAATTACAAAGACAATGACAAACGTGAATGTGTATTGTATCATCTGGTTTTATAAACCTCCAATTGGCTGGGTCAGTAACCCCTATGATTAGCCTGATGCATGTGTTTTTTGTACGTATTTTCGGAGAAAAATACAGTATGTTGTGTTTCAGAGAATTGTGCAACTAGCCTGACTGTGAAACCGTAAATAGGGATTGTACCGTCGACTGCACTAACAATTGTTTCCTGTAAACGGCTGCTGGAGAGCAGACTTCGTCCCTGTGTGTAATCCGATACGACGCTGACTGCAAGGTGTATACCCCCTTCAATTTAATGAAGTGCTTTTTACGCACTTTGCCAGCATGCACTATTTTAAGACCGTGAACAGGCACGGCTGACACATGGCTGCGTTGCCTAGGTGACATGCAGCAGTTCATCATTCTAAAGCACATCTTAAATATGCCATGAGTTCTGTATTTTTTGGAGACACAGGATGAAGTCATGCTCAGAAATGATGACTTTTTGTGTGAATTTCTTTGGAAGACCCAGCGGCAGAGGGTGGCGGTGTCCAGGGCGTGTCCAAATGTTATCACTCGCCGTGGGATCAGGCTATCATCCATGACCCTGACCTGGCCGAGACCCTCAACATGAAAATGCCGGTGCTCGGGCCCAGAGCTGAACTCATTGACTACAAGAGCTTTAACCGGTAAGACTAGAGTATATAGTATGTAGCATATCGATAGCAGTATTTAGATAAGAGTATAGTATATTTTATATAGTATATCGTTAAGAGTATAGTATATATTATATAGTATATAGATGAGAGTATACTAAATAGTATATAGACAAGAGTATAATACATAGGATATTGATCATGTATAGCATATAGTATAAGCAAGAGAAGAGTATAAATGACTTGAATGTTGAGTGTAGTATATAGTGTAGGTAAGAGTATAGCTAAGAGTGTAGTAAATAGTATAGGTAAGAGTATAGTATATAGGTAAGAGTATAGTAAATAGTATAGGTAAGAGTATAGTATATAGGTAAGAGTATAGTAAATAGTATAGGTACGAGTATTCAGAGTGTTCTCAGCGTAGAGGTACGCTACAGGGAGCAGGATATTCTAGCGTTGTTTTGGCTTTTAACCTCTCGACTCCCAATGGAAAGCTCCTGGGTTCCAACTCCAGTTCTTCCGTCCACCTGAAGCAACCCCCCCAAACACCTGCTCCTAATAACATGTGTGTGAGAACCAGCGTCTGCTAAACAAGAGCACGGTGTGTATTTGCGTCCCCAGGGTGGCCACCCCGTTCGGGGGCTTCGAGCGTGCGCCCAAGGGGATCCGCTTCAAGCTGCCGGAGGTGGACCTGAACCCGCCCAGCTACCCCGAGCTCCAGCAGCCTGAGGCCCTGCGGCCCACCTTCAACAGGACGGCCCAGGGTTGGATCTCGGACGGGACCGGCCCCTTCATTTCCCACTGCCCTGCCGTGGAGCCCGAGGGGATCCCAGAGTCTGAGGACCTCTAGAGAAGGCTTTTTGGGGCCCCTAGCAGGTCCAAGGTCACGGAGAGCCCTTGGGGGTAGCGCACAAAAATAAATGAAATAAAAAGTAGACAAGATCTGCACCTCTCTGCAAAGGTTGGGTGTTAAGCCTGGTCAGCCCCGTTCTGTTCTGTGTTGTTCTGTGGCACACCTACTAAATTAGTCCTGACACCCACTCTCTAACACCGGAACCATCGTCTCCATGTGGGCCTTATTGACCTGGCCGCCATCTTGGTTTTCAACGGTAGCTGGATGGAGGAACTGAATGTGGATTTCAGTTCCCCCACCCAGGAGAACCAATCTGGAACCAAGACAGCAACTAGTGGAATATGGCCCATTGTATCTTTTTGATTTTTTGGTGTCTAACAAAATGGCGGGTCTTTGTAATTTTCTGCATAAGCTTGGCTTTAGCTTGTAATGCTAGGTTTGACCCTAGTTGAATTGAGTGAACTAGGTCATGTATTATCAAACTATGGGGAAACAGAACTTTAAAATGTTGGGCTTACCCGAACATTTCTCATATGTTAAACTGTTATTTGTTCATCTGTGATAGGACTGGGAAAAGAGAAAACTAAAAATGTATTCTTGATGTTTGAATCCTGAAAACAATGTTTGAAAAGTTTTGTGCTTTAGTTGGGACGGCTTGTGTTGTTGTGTATTTAATTGTGGACTTCTTGCGTGTTCAACAATGCCACCAAGTCAAGTTGATGAGTACTTTTATCACACAGTACAGTGACAGACGGCTTCTAAGCACCCCCTTCCTCGCATGAACCGGACACTATAATGAAGGAATGTAATGTAAATAGCAACATGCACTATATGAACACACAGTGCTTTCCAAAACTGATGAAGAAATGCTGCATATGTTCAAATGAAAAGAATGTAAATAAAAGTCAGATTTTATGGTGACATACCAGTAATAAAATCCACATCAAATGAAGAAACGCTCAGAAGTTATTACATTTAATTTGAATAAATACAACAATAATAGTGTACCAAGCCTTAATTAAAGTCAAGAACAAATGGAATATTGTCCTGGAAATCTTGAATGTAGGACAAATGGAAGGCTGCAGTGCTGAAAGGTCAGGCGCTGAGTGGACACCCCTTATCCAACTGACGATTTTTGATAGGCCTCCAGGCTGGCTCAAACCAGCCTGAAGGCCTATCAAAAAGTTGGATCACCTATCAACCCCAACAGCAAGAACCATGATGTAGGCTTCCTTTCACTGGAGATACTTCTGGCAAAGAAATGCTCCAGTGGAAATGTAACGCAGAACTGAAAAACAGGAAATTAGATCTCAGTGAACGATGTAAACTGATTACTGAACTAATATTGCATACATATTGAACACAGATTGCATGGTATAGGGCCTATTATATAATAGGCCTATTAGTATAATATTACTTTCTCTTTTTATTTTTAGTATACTTAGGTATATGGTAGCTTATAAAAAGGTTGGAGAAAATAATATACCGTTTTGAGATTCTGAGGATGTTGAATTGAACATTCAACACAATTGACAACTTTAATAAGATACAAAAACAAATTCTAAAACGTTATATCAGCCGCAGTGTGTCACAAAACTGGGCTCCATTTGAATGAAAAGTCCATCCTCCTCCAGTCCGATTAGTACAATAACTATGACGTTTTATAAAGACTTTTGAAATACATGGCCTGTGTTGTATTAGGCTACTGTTTGCTGCAATATTTTCATCGAACGTAAATTTTCATTAGAATTTTATTCCATTCTGGCTACTGTAAATCAGTGAGTCAGTCTGACTCACGAACATATTACAATATAAGGCATTTTTTGTCTGATAACACCCTCCTACAGAACCTCAAATCAATTGCAATTAAGCAGGTAAATCCTGCACCTGTGAGGGTCCACTCTCTGTGTTGAACAGACCTGATTATACAAATAACTTAAATAATATATAATCAATTCTATAAATTGAAAAGTTGACCAGTCTTGACTACAATTCGAAAGAATGTGTGCACATTCTTTGACAAACATATACAACAGCTCACTTAAACTTATTAAATAATATTCAATAATGCATATTTTATGCATACATTACAAGACAGTAGTTGGGATTTAACTCCACAGACAGTGCGGCATGATTACGAAACCAGCAGAGTCATGTGATTTCTGACATGTCATCGTCATCCTCACCACCACCATCATCTTCACGAATTCCGATCCTGCTAAAAAGATATAAAAAAATAGAAAAACAGCCACCGTGTTCCAGCTCTGTGGCTCACAGGCCAACCGCACTGCTGCAGTGCGCCGACATCTCCGCTAGGGGCAGAGTTTGACCTACACACAAGTCTGCCTCAAAACATCATCTCGAAAGAAACGCGTTCGACATTCTACTGAGCTCACTGGCCCGTGGAACGTTATCACATTCATCCGAAACAACTTAAGTCCCACTGTGTTTTGTGCTGTCGAAAGGACTAACGGTACTGGCTCATAGCGGTGATCGGAGGGGCTGGGATTGATCTGAAGCGAGTTTCTCTAGCGGCAGCGCTTGTAGCTCCCCTCTCTCCGCTGCCACCACCAGGACCAGTCAGCGGACCCGCTCGGCGCACTTCGCCTTCGCCGTATCTGCAGTGGCATTAAAGTCCATTTATCTGGAAGATTTAGGAAGACGCTGCTGTATTACATTCGTCTGTTGACAACCCGACTGCCCGGACTGCTTGCGGTGTGGGCGGGCAGAGTCAATCCCCTTGGACCGTTATAAGGCGAGTATCCACGAGAACAGAGCATGCTGTATTTTTCTGTTTTGCACAACAATGGTTGTATATGTGTGAACTGAAGAGCAGTGGAAGTTGCGGCATATTATGTAGTGTGTCCTGTAACTGCACCAGTTTGCCCCATGGTGCAGTTGACGTGCGTTATGGAAGCATGCATGTCGCTGGGAAAACATTGCTTATTTTGCTGGTGAAAAATAACCACAGCATGACAACTCAGTCGGTAATGTCAATGTAAAACAGCCCTCTTGCTGAACCCTGGTAGGGAGAGTGGCGCGGCATGACATCACATGGTTTACCCGGGCGACGAATGTGTCACAGGCATAGCCTATAGATCTGTAGCAGTAATAGAGGATACATGTGGATGAGAACAGTGATAATAGTGCCGTTCATTCGCCATCAATGAACAGCTAACGGTCAGAAGGGAACACAGCAACACACACACAAACACATACACACACACACACACACACACACACACACACACACACACACACACACACACACACACACACACACACACACACACACACACACACACACACACACACACACACACACATACATATCCACACACACACACACACACACACACACACACACACACACACACACACACACACACACACACACACACACACACACACACACACACACACACACACACACACACACACACACACACACACACACTCATTATGTCAACACGGTTTTGGTTTTTAAGATTGCGTTTCCATTTTCTAAACCATATACATCCTCACCATCATCACCACACAGTCCAGTACGATATTGCATTCAAAAGTCTTATTTATCATATCAAATATATCAAGTCACATTTTGTACCCTTTCGTTAAAATATCCACCCATTTGTATATATTATTTATATTTTTTAATTTTTATTTTATTTATTAGGATGTATATAACATTTTAGAATTCAAAACTGATTAGAAATAGTTTTTTCTTAAAGCATTCTGTGTCTTAAGTTCAAAGATGAGATGATGAAGATAATAATAATAATAATAATAATAAATGAAATTTATATAGTGCTTAATATGGTACTCTAAGACGCTTAGATGAACAGTGATGAACAGTTTGAACCGTCAAACTGTATGTTTTCAACTGAACAAAACAGAATGAATTGCTGTATCTGGAAACAGTCCTCATAACTAACGTCCACGCTAGGTAGTTACAGTTGTAATAACTAACATACATGCTGGTTATGTCAGTCCTCATAACTGGTTATGTCAGTCCTCATAACTAACATACATGCTGGTTATGTCAGTCCTCATAACTAACATACACGCTGGTTATGTCAGTCCTCATAACTAACATACACGCTGGTTATGTCAGTCCTCCTAACTAACATACATGCTGATTACGTCAGTTCTCATAACTAATGTCCACGCTGGTTACATCAGTCCTCATGATGAATGTCCACGCTGGTTACGTCAGTCCTCATAACTAATGTCCACGCTGGTTACGTCAGTCCTCATAACCAACGTCCTCCCTTCTGCTTGCCCCAGCAGGTCTCCACTGTGTCGTCCTCCGATGTCCACCAGTAGCTCCGGGCCAGCGCCGGGCTGAATCCAGCAGCATGCTGCGTTCCCTCCCCAGCAGCCCTGGAGGCGTGTGGGGCTAGAGGACAGCCTACAGGCCATGGCCAGACCCCCCTACCTGCTCCCCTTGCCCACCATGTCCAGCTACAGCAAGACCCCCCTTGTCCCCGGTCAAGGTAGGCCCACAGAGCGGACTTTAGATTCAAACATAAATTCTGATCAATTCTTCAAGCTTCAATCTGGGTGAACGGGGCGTTCGTCTTCCTGACGTATCTATTTCAACCAATCGTTTGGCTGGAGATATGGATCTGTAAACGCTGGCTCTGTGGCTTCTCCCTCCGGAAGTTTTGCCATAACATAATAGGACTGCTGGATCCCAGATTACCGGTCAAGGGGGATAACACACGATGCATCTGGCAACCCACCACACTGCTCATCCATTTGGATTAGTGATGCAACGACAGCCCTGTCCAATGTCTCCAACTGGTTTTTAGAACTACCAAAATCAAGATCCAGTAAGTTAAAGGATGTTTTAAACAAGTAATCAATCGATAAATCAATCGAATTGAATCACAAACAAAAATTAAGATTGAGGATTGTATGAGGCATATTAATAACACATGGAAATGTGCCGCTATTGTGGAATATGTTATTGTAATCCTGAGAAAATCAAAGACTTGTGGAGCTAATATTATTTCAGACGCCCTCATTGTCTGAAGCTGTTTTTAGACCGTTTGTAATGAGGTTAGACTGTAGAGCGGAGAAAAAACATCAACACTTGCATACTCTGTGACTGTGCCAAAAACAACACCTAAATGACTGTTAAGATCCTTTGCTCCAGCATTGTTTAATTGTTTAATCCTGATCGGTCAATAACATTCCAAGGGTGTACATTATTTCCCCACACCTCTGCCTTTGTAACGTTTCCGAATCAATGTGCTACAACTCCAACATTAATAACTGAAACACAACTATTTATAAGTTTCAATCCAACCGCAAAAACAGTACCCTCAAAGTACCGTGGAAGACCATTTTATTGAATTAGTAATTAATTTCCTATATTGTAAAGTGTTAACCCCTCACTTCTTCTGTGGTAAATAGCCTCCGCTTCGCCTCGATCCAATCTCTCCACAGTTCTTCAGTATTTGAAACAACGGGACGCCTGTCTTGGTATATTCCTTACTTAATGCATGATTTTGGTTTTAAGGTACGGGGTCGAGTTCGATGGCCTGGGTGAAGCTGTTCAAGAAACCTGGAGGGGCCCTGAAGAAGTCCTACCAGCCAGGGAGCATGCTGTCCCTAGCGCTCACCAAAGGCCTGCTCAACGAACCGGGCCAGAACAGCTGCTTCCTTAACAGTGCTGTTCAGGTAATATAGTTTAATAGTTAATAAACCGCTGTTATAGATAAAACCTCAGAATGACTGCTAGTAAAAGAACATGTAATCCTAGGAAGAACTCCTGGCGTATGCTGTAAAAAAACAACAACTGATGCGTTGGGCTTTTACGTCCCGACTTGGCGTCTCAATGACCCCACCAATTAGGGAGCATAACATCATTGGAGTGTTTTTATTACGGGAAGACAATGTTGGGTTTTAAACTGCCAAAGCATTTCTCATGCAAGACGTCAGCCTAGGTTACACGTTATTTGCTCTGATTTAGGATTTTACAGCACTACAACTCTCTAGAGTCCTATGAATATGGCGGACTATCGCCATCGAATATCCCATGAGGCCTTCTGATGTACAAGCCCTATGCTGATATAGTAGACACCGTTTGAAATAGTTAATTAGTTATGTGCCCTGTAACACTCACAGAATTAATCCTTTACTCTTAATGATATACAGGATACTCAAATCATGTCTTTATCGACCATTCCCTTTAGATGGCCTGTGTGTGGTTTTGTTTTTACAGGTGCTGTGGCAGTTAGATATATTCAGGAGAAGCCTGAGACAACTCTCGGGGCACTTTTGTCTTGGAGATGCGTGTATTTTCTGTGCTTTGAAGGTTCGTTGTTTTTTATTTCATCATGTTTTAGAACAGTAAATATATTGTATTGTCGTCACATTCATTTTCTGCAGAATCGTTTTAGATTTGTATTAATAAACTAAAATAAAAAGCAGCATTCCGATTCAGTTTCTGCTGATGAGGTAGTCTGTGCTTTAGGCTGCATGGCAATATGGAAAATATGATGATAGCGGTTATCACGATGAACTTCCAGCATTATCTTTAAAAACATTCCTTTACTGTTGTTCTTTCCGTGCGTGCTTGCGTGCGTGTTCATGCGTGTGTTTGTGCTGCCTGCGTGTGCATGTGTGTGAATGTGTGTTCATGTGTGCGTGCCTGCATGTGTGTGCATGTGTGTGCATGCCTGTTTTTGTGTGTGCGTGCGCACTCTGTTTCCACAGAGTATATTTGGGCAGTTCCAGCAGAGCAGGGAGCGCACCCTGGCGTCAGACAGCCTCCGCAACGCGCTGGCCGAGACCTTTAAGGACGAGCAGCGCTTCCAGCTGGGTCTCATGGACGATGCCGCCGAGTGCTTCGTGAGTTCCCCCCCCCCCCCCCCCCCCCCAGCCCCCCAGCCTGAAACCCGTCTTATCCCCCCCTTTACACCAGGGTCACAGAACCTTCTCATGCCATCAACCACCTTCCGATACTCTCCACCCCCTACCCAGCTAGTATTCAGCACATTAACACACTTTCACTACCTTGTCAAAAGTAAAAGTAAGAGTATTTCTCTATTTATAGCCGGTTGGTCATCAGTAGAGAAATATAATTTTCAGGACATATCAGCAAGCATACATTTTTTTAAATCCTGTTTTTCCCTTGTGACACCACCAAGTGCCACCACCAAGTGCGACCCACTTGGTGGCTGGCTGGGTTCAGTAAGCCACTGCTTTAAAGGAACACTTTGAGGCAGAGATGTAGAAGAAGGATGGTGCTATCTGATGGATTAAAGCACTGGCTTGTTGTGCTCTACTGTGACTCTGAGGAGTAGAAAGATTAAAGAAAACCTTTTACCGGTCCTTCCTTCTGTCCCTTGATCTTACACCGCTGTCAAGACAGAACGATGTGATCCGAAAGCGAGAGGCTCGGTTGTTATCTGAAATGGAAAGCCAGCATTTTAGTGTGAGACTTTTCCAAGGAGTTGTGCTCTGTTCAGAGCTGGTTTTTGTTTGAAATTGCCCCCAAGAGATTTGCGTCTCGCCCAGCTGTTCATATTGTGAACAGAATAATACAAAATGGATGACGGAGGAGAAAGGTTTGGGGCCAACAGCAGGAGTAACTAACTAGAAATCAGTTTCTGAGCTCAAACCCTATGACCCTATGATTCTGTTGAGATCTCCATTTGCATTATTTAACGATGATGGTGCTGTCTAGGTCAATTGGTACTCGAGAATAACATTAACACTGTCAGTGGTTAGATTCCCACTGGGACCTGCCATGCTTATAAACACATGCACTCGTTGTACCACTGCTTATGTTATTAAATAGTGTATATTAAAACAGAACATTGAACTACAATATATCCACCTGTTAAATTATTACAATTGAAAATAGCAGCCAAAAATGTGTAATAACAATCGGTTAATGGTTCATTGCAGATATTAACTACAGTTTTATTCTAGTTTTGTGTTGAGGTGTTTTTTCTGTAAAATGTATGAGCATTAGGAAAACATTACGAATATCAGAATAATGTTTAGATTTGCATCCCTTATTAATATCTTTGTCCC